>NC_071087.1:128975997-129078497 GCF_027358695.1 Spea bombifrons | reverse complement strand
AAATTAATATTCAGATTTGGGGGGTCGTCTTTTAATCAGGGTCGTCTTATAATCGAGCAAATTCGGCACTTCATTTTCTCTGCTAATGCATCTCCTGCAGGGAGTGACCTAAAATCAGGGCTAGTGTAAGGATTTTTACTACCTTAGGTAAAATCTCATTATGCTGCCCCCTTGGCTACACCTCTTGCATCCTGACCCCTTTTTGTCATGTGGACATGTTGGAGTCATGTGAGCACATCATACACATGCCTTCAGTGTGCTACACCCTCTCCCATGTATTTCAAGTAAAGATCAAATAAACATCACATGGAAGCAGATAAAGATCATCTAAATTAGACATACCTCTATATTTGCAGGCATAAATTACATAAATAACACATGGAAACACAGCATTGCAGGTAAAGACCCACTGGCTGTTTTCCCGTTAAGGGAAGTCTTAATGCTTGAGCATACCAAAACAATGCTATGCTTCCAACTTTGTGGGAGCAGTTTGGGGGGAAGGCTCTTTACTATTCCAGCATGACTGTGACCCAGTGCACAAAGCAAGATCCATAAAGACATGGTTGGATGAGTTTAGTGTGGAAGAACTTGACAGGCCGTCACAGAGCCCTGACCTCAACCCCATCGAACACCATTGGGATGAACTTGAATGGAGATTGAGACCCAGGTCTTCTCTTCCAACATCAGTGCCTGACCTCACAAATGCTCAACTGGATGAATGTGCAAAAATGCCAACAGAAACTCCAAACACTTGTGGAAAGCCTTCCCAGAAGTGTGGAAGCTGTTATGGGGGGTGAGGCAACTACATGATAATGTCTATGTCAGGGGTGTCCAAGTTTTTTCTGCAGTGGGCCACTTCATCAGAATTGTATACGTGCGCGGGCCGCACTCATTTTTCACTGTGACAAAAAATATGGCCTTTAATAAAATATGCAGATTAAAATAAAGTCTGTTAGCAATCACACTCCTATCATGTCAAGTCAGCCAGTACATGCTGGTACAAGGTGGCTGTAAGTGATGTGCAGACCCCATACTGCTGGCAGCATCACTACACAAGGGGGGCAGCTAGCTATGTTTCAGCATGTACTGGCTGACTTGGCATGATAGGAGTGTGATTGCTAACAGTAGTCACAGTCCCATCATGCCTAGGTTCCAGCACTTACACATCCATCCAGTAAATACTGGAACCTAGGCATTATGGGACTGTGATTGCTGTTAGCAATCACACTCCTATCATGCCAAGTCAGCCAATACACACTGGTACAGGGTGGCTGTAAGTGATGTGCAGACCCCATACTGCTGGCAGAATCAATACACAAGGGGGGCAGCTAGCCAGGTTTCAGCATGTACTGGCTGACTTGGCATGATAGGAGTGTGATTGCTAACAGCAATCACAGTCCCATCATGCCTAGGTTCCAGCACTTACACATCCATCCAGTAAATACTGGAACCTAGGCATTATGGGACTGTGATTGCTGTTAGCAATCACACTCCTATCATGCCAAGTCAGCCAGTACATGCTGGTACAGGGTGGCTGTAAGTGCAGACCCCATACTGCTGGCAGCATCAATACACAAGGGGGGCAGCTGGCAAGGTTTCAGCATGTACTAGCTGACTTGGCATGATAGGAGTGTGATTGCTAACAGCAATCACAGTCCCATCATGCCTAGGTTCCAGCACTTACACATCCATGCTATCACACACACACACACTCATTTATTCATATAACCATTCATTCACAGATTCATTCCCTCAATCACACACACTCATTCAAACACCCTCCCCACCCCCTTACCTGGACTGCAGCTCCTCGATGCCGCTTACAGACTTCAGCAGGGGGTGCGGCCTCCCTCTGCCTTCTCTGCTAAAGCACAGAGGAAGTAGGATGTCACGTGAACTCCGCTTCCTCTGTGTGCAGTCCAGAAGACCCTCCCACAAGTAAGTAGCAGGGCTTGAGGTGCGGCTCGCGTAAGATCGGTTGCCCTGGCTGCCGATCTGACGCGGGCAGCACCTCGAGGTCTCGCGGGCCGAATTTGGCCCGCGGGCCGCATGTTGGACGCCCCTGGTCTATGTATTTAGAATGTGATGTTATAAGAGTCCCTGTTGGTTTAGTGGTGAGGTTTCCTAATACTTTTGCCCATATAGTGTACATATACTTGCCCCTACACAGAAACACTGTGGCTTACGCTTGCCCTTGCATGCACACGCTTGCTTTAACCCCTTACCGACAATCCACGTACATGTACGGAGTTGCTGTGCAACGTGATAACGACAATGCCCGTACATGTACGGGCTGCCGTTAAATAGCTGCATTCGCCGCGATTGCCGGCTTTGCAGCATCCACGGAAGCCTCACAAGTGAGGCTGACCGTGGATCCGGGGAGAAAAGCCCTCCGGGGAAGAAAAATGGCCTTCGCTGCGCCGATCATCAAAGATTGCGGCGGGCTAAAACAGCTTATGAAGTGATCGGAATCGCTTCCTAAGCATAAACTGTGTTGCTGACATGCCTCGATATCAATATCTATCCAGACCCTCTTGAGAACTCTCGAGCTCCTCCTGCAGGTTGAATGCAGGTACTGCATCCAACCATGCAAGGTCAATGGAGCCCAGCTCACTAATCAGAGTGATTAGTTAAAAAAATTAAAAAAAAATTTAAAAAATTATTGTTCAAAAATGTTAAACAAAAAATGTACAAAAATATGGTAACATGTAAAAATCCCCACTGTCACCAAAAAAAAAAAAGTTTTTAATAAGCAAGTCTTACAATTCTTTATCTTCACAATAATTCCCGCATGGAAAAAAATACACACCTCACAATGGCGGCCTTTTACCTCCCAAATAACCCAACAAACCCATGCATGGGGGGTATCACTGCGCTCAGGAGATGTTACTGAACACATATTGGGGTGTTTGTGGTGGTTGACACTGACATATAGCAGGAGCGGTAAATTTATACCTGAAGTACAACGTGTGTGAAAAAAATAAAAAAAAAAATGTACTACCATAAAGTTTCACAAAGGCTGGTGGTAAAATCAGTGCATGGGGTTAAAGGGTTAAAATACCAGCATTTCAAATACCTTGGGGTGTCTAGTTTTTTTAAATATATGATTTGATAGGGTAACTTGCATGGGGGGAAGAATTACCAGATTTGGAAAAAAAGGTTTTGAAATAGCAAAACACTACCTGTACTTATTGCCCCATAACGTGCAGAAAAAAGCAAAAAAAAAAAAATAATAATAAAAAAAAAAAAGTATTTCTAAACTCAGGACAAATAGTAGAATCTTTTTAGCAGGTTTTTTCATTAGTTTTTGCAGATGAGTAAAAGTGATATGATAAAATTATAAAATATAAAATAGTATCTAAAGAAAGCCCTGTTTGTCCTGAGAAAAACAATATATATTATGTGTGGGAGCATGAAATGAGAAGAAAATCACAGCTAAACAGCAACACTGAAAAATGTTAAAAGCGCCATTGTCCCACAATATACTACGAGTAATAACCCCTATTGTCCTTAAGGGGATAACATACAAACACTTTCAAAACACAAACGCCCTCTCTCCACTTCCTCATAAATTGTATCCTATCTCATTATCTCTCCCTTTTCTGCCCATCTCTCCCCTTTCTCTTTGATCTTCCTCCTTATTATCACTCCTCCTGCTTCTATTTATCTCTCTATTTTCTCCATATCTCTCCCCTTTGTTTTGTCTTTTCCCTTTATCTCTCGTATTTCTCTTTATCTCTTGTTTTTCTCTTTAGTTCACCCAATTCTCTTTGATTTACCTTCTCATTATCCCTCTTTCTCTTTCTATTTATCTATTCTTTTATCTTTTTATCATTCTTTCTCTTTATCTCCTTACCCTTTCTCTTTATTTCTCATCATCTTTCTCTTTCCCTTTCCTCTCCTCATCTTAACCTTTTCTCCCATTTTCTTTCCCATTTTCTCCTCTTTCTCTTTACTCAGACTTTTCCCCATCTCTACCTTCTTTATCTCTCCTCCTCTTCCTCTTTATCTATTTTCTCTCTGTCCTATTTTTCTTTTTTTTTATCCCCCCTTCTTTTGACATCATTTTTTCAATATCTCTCCTCTTTTTCTGTATCTTATCTTTCCCATTCCATACTATTTCTACTCCTATTTCACTTTATCGCTCCCTTTTCCCTCTGCCTCTCTCTTTTCTCTCTACCTCTCTTATGTCTTATTTACTTCTCTTTCCTCTCCATCTCTCCCCTTTCTCTGCCTTTTCTCATTATCACTCCTTTTTCCCCATCTCTCAATATCTCCTTCCTCAAGTATTCTCCATGCAGGCTTCCATTCACGGCTCTATTGTTGGTACACACAACATCACTGCTGAGCACTGACATTAATTGCTGGCAACATCGTGAGGGAGAGGTGAAAAGCAAGGCCTGCTGACGATTAATGCTGAGCAGGCACGACCCCAGTGAGAGGGAGATTTCACCTAGTGGCTCTGCTCTGCCACACAGAAGGCACCCGCAACTGATCTGTGCCCTATCTCTGTAACCTCTCCTCTTTCTCCATACCTTATGCTTCCCCTCACCCAATTCCCTCAAGATTGCAATCTTGTAGCGGTTTGTCTTAGTCTGTCAGTTCTGTTTTGTCATACTTCTTGAATGTATGTATTGTAGGAGGCATTGTGTAAAAGATGATAATATCATGAAAGTTATCCTACTGTAACAGTTAAAGAAAAATCTTATTACCATACCGAGTGCAATACTCACACCTCTACATAATGCCCATGGGCTGACCTAGTTGGGACTATAGAGTATAAATATGCACATAATTGTCCCCATATGACGGGGGAGTCCAACGTGCGGCCCGCGGGCCAAATTCGGCCCACCGGACTTTGAGGTGCGGCCCGCGTGAGTGAGCAGGACCGGACTGGCCGGTCCTGCTCCCTCACGCGGTGGTCTGTCGGTCCGTGGGCCGGCAGACCACATTCAAAGCGGCCACCCGGCTGCGAAGTTCAAAGCAGCCGTTGTGCGGCTTTAAACACGTGACGTTCGAGGGGGCGGGCCCGCAGAAGGTGTTCCTCACAGCAAGGACAGGGTCATCACACCGGAGGAGAGCAGGAAAAAGTAAAAAAACCAAAAATGTAAGTATTACCAATGTACATGATAAAAGTGTAATTTCTGCTTGCTTTTGCTACGGTGGCTAATTGTGCATGATAGGAGTGTCATTGCTATATTAAATATATATATGATTACTAACAGCAATCACACTCCTATCATGCACAGGCAGCCAGTATATGCTTGATCATGCACAGGCAGCCAGTACATGCTGGATCCTGGGCATCATAGACGTGTGATTGCTGTCACTCCTATCATGCCAAGTCAGCCAGTTCATGCTGCAATCTGGGTTTGCCTGGGCATGATAGGAGTGTGATTGCTGTTAGTAATCATATATATTTAACATAGCAATGAGACTCCTATCATGCACGAGCAGCAATACATGCACATAACTTACAGCCTCCCTGTGCCCTGCCCTCCCACTTACACATCCATGCTATCACATGCACATTCATTTATCACAAACATTCATTCCCTCATTCATGTATACTCATTCATACACCCTTCCCCACCCTTACCTGAACTGCAAACTTTCGCAGGGGTGCTGTCTCCATCTGCGTTGCGCGCAGTCTGTTTGAACTTCTCTTGACCTGCCCAGGGGAACAGGAACGGAGCAGAGTCACGTGAGGTGACCCGCATTCACGTGACTCTGCTGGGTTCCTGCTTCCCCTCGATGGAGCAAGAGATGCTGCTGAGCAACTCAGAGGGAAGTAGAAGGGCCCCTGAGGATGATTATTTTCGGTGGGTTTTTTTTTTTTTGTTTCGGCATTTTGCCAAATTAACCCTGTATTAGTATGCATTCTAAAGCTAAAAGGCCACATTTTCTCTCAGTGAAAAATTAGTGCGGCCCACACACACATTCATTTCTGATGAAGTGGCCCACTGCAGAAAAAACTTGGACACCCCTGCCATGAATGACATGGAAACTACTATTCCTCACAACATATCCAGTGATACTGAACATTAGCATTGGATTATGTGGGCTAACATTGACCAAGCTCCATTTAAACATATTTGTATTAAATGCCTTCTATGAGGTTAAAAACACAAATAAATAAACAAATGTAATCTCAGGCTTTAATTTTGGTCATGGCTGCTTTTTGGTTCAGACCTGATCTTCTATTGATTTTGCATGGCCACAGCTGAATTTCCAAAGAAGAACACTAGGTGGGGCTAAAGTTCTGTGACTTGCAAGCAAGGACTGAAATGCTTACTCGGTTGTAGACACATGAGATCTGATGAATTTCATGCACCAAACTAGTTCCTTGTGACTTGTAACTGTGACACTTCTAAGGTTATTTAGTTGTATCTTATCTAAATAACTACTGAGCTTAAGGACACAGTACCAACTCTTACTATTGCTTCAAATTTTAGGAAGGCAGGGACAATGTGAGTTAGGATTTAGTATGCTAAATTCCTGGTGCATGCCCTTCCTCTGCATAATTGTTAACCATCACAGTATTGCTTTAGCGGCAATCTGTCTCCCTTGTTCGCATTGAAAGGCACATTACCAGACTAGTCCTATACTTCATTAGGAAATGATCTCTCTCTTTTTTGGTACTCTCTCTTTTTAGTGATTTATTAAAAGTGAAGTTTGAGTGTATTTCTTGTATTTATAATATCTATCAGTGGCTTTAACTCCATAACATTAGGATTAGGTTTTATTCTTTTTTTTTCTTTTTAATAAAAAATTTATTTTTGCATTTACTTTTTGCAAGGCATGTGGCCTGTCCCTAGCTGGTACAACCCTGCTGAAGTCAGACCCCTGACGTCCTAGACTCTATAAATGTGAGAACTATGATATATATACCGGTATATGTATTAAAAAACAACCTTATGTGTATATCATGGGATCAGCAGTCCGAACATCCTATTCTCAATACACTTATGATGCTTCCCTGTTATCTCTGCCCTGTTAGTAAGTTGCTGGTTGTAATTGATTGGTTTAGACAGCCTTTGTAAAGGTGGGTTGAGGAAAAAGGAGATAAATTGAGGACAGGGGGCTCATTAGTCAAAGTGTGCAAACCAAGTATTTCTGTAACATTTACTGTCATTGCATACGTAGGTTTGAAAAAAATACTTTAAGCTAAAAGCTCTGAGTTGATAGTTCTCCTTGGCCCGGATTATGTTTTATGTTGGCATCACAGACAATATCCACCTTCTATGATACGTGAGCTGTATGTGGATTAATCTTATCAGGTTAATATCTAATATCAAAGTTATTTAAATAATCCTGTACTTCTGAGACCGGAACATGTTATCAGAACGTTCTAGCCATTTTATCGGTGAAGTATAGGTTCTTTTATGTTACCTGAGACAACCTGCTGAGTGTTTTCTAATCAAGGATGTGGAAAGCTCCCATATGGCCACCAACTGAGCACAATCAAGTGCCAATCATGAGACAATCCTTGTAAGTGCCCTTCTGGGAGTATTGTTTTGGAGATATTTAGTTTGAAAGGTAACATTAGCGAAGCTGTGAACTATTCTTAAAGTATTCTTGAAGTTGCAGGGCGAGCGTTATTTAATCAATTTCCTGATCTAAGGCTATTTCCCCCTCCTCACTCAACTCACCCCTCATTACTACGTCTTCAAATGTTCAGTGCTAACACAATATCATTCACATATGCATTATCTCTAATTTCTCAGTTTTCAGTTACATTTGTTATTTTAAGTTTCAAAAAAAACCAAAAAACTTTACATATCTGAAACTTGCTAATATGGCACAATAATCTTCCAGGTACTGTTTGTATATATATCAGCAGATAAACCACTTTCAGTAATAATTGTGAAGCTGTTTCCTGAAATGCAGAGCAAGTAAAACACTAAAGCCACATTTCCTTTTCCCCAGTATTGCTAAACATGTATTATTTGTTTGAACGCAGGGGTTCCTGTAAGTTTTGTTTACCCTGCAAACATCCCACTGCCCTTTGATCTGTTCTTTTCTATACATTTATTTATTTAAAAACATTTCCCTTCATTTATGGAATATGATGGCGCTAAAACAATTAATATTAATAATATTTTTTTACAACCAGATGCATCAGCGTATGCCGAACAAATCTAAAAGAAATTAGATTAATGATATTATATATTATCTAAAAATATTAGATATATTTTTTGTTCCAGCAACTATTTTTTTTCTATGTCCTGAAAGCCTAAGGATAAGTTACAAATGCTACCGAGTACTCTTTTCTGATATTTAGTTAAACATTGTCCATCAAGTCAATAATCTGTGTCGTGATAAACATGAGGAAATGCTGACATACAGCATGAGCCATCTTCACAGCTCCCAGCGGGAAGACTAATGTGGAGACATGATGCATGTGGGCAGCACATGTGTGTCTCATGGGGTAAAGTTTGCTTTTCAGGGGAATTCTTCCTGCTTCAAAGTCTAATCTGTCTCTTCTTTCTGTATAGGCCCACGTATGGGTGAAAATGAGGAACAGAGGGAATATTGTCTGCACAAAACTTCTCATTTACTATTGAAGGAAGAACTGTTAAGTAAGTGTAGTAGGGGACTTGCCCAGAAAATATTTACTGCTGACCTTTATTTAAGTGCATTTGTAATACTAATTGTTACTAACTGATAAAACAAGTACTTTTTTGTGCTTCTCAAAGCATGATGCATCATGCTTACCCTATTGTATGAGCAGTGTGGTGCTTCTCCTCAACCCACCTTTCACATCTTCCTCTGCCAGGGATTGCACTCACTATGTGGCGATATGTAGGTCCTTCCATCCCTCATTGAGAGGGGATGCCACTGAAGTCTTTAAGGTGGAGTGGCAGCCAGAAGCACAGACCACCCCACCATCATACCTGGGAACGCTCCTCTCCTCCGGTTCTCAGGGTCAACACCCAAATCCTCCGTGTCAAGGGAGAGGGGTCCTGGCACACCCCTCTCCCTGCCCATTTCCCCTGTAAATAGGGGTGTTTTGCACGACATCAGCAGGAACACCCAATGACTTTGGCAGGAACACCCAATGACATCAGCTGGACCACCCACTGATGTGGGGACACAAGGGTAGGCTCCGAGTAGCCAGAGTCCACCACAACTGGGGGACCTGGCTTCACTGTGGCGTTTCCGGGGTAAAAAAAACAAACGTGAATCAATATCAAATCATGCGCGAACAACACAATGAAAAAGTGCCAGTGGATGTGTGAAAAACATTAGTGCTAATACAGACCCCAGTCCATGGCACGTGTTAAAAGAAAAAAAAAAAACACCAGCCATACTGTCGCACACTATGAAGCAGGTTGCTAAATTCATCCATATCTTCCATGGAACTTTACTGATTCATTTTTATTTTCCTTGAGGAGATATCAAAGGCTCTTTTGTGTGCATAGTTTTTCAGACTGAGCCCTCTGCTAATCCCCGTCATGAGATGTTTCTCCACTCAATAACATTTTGAAGCTAGTGAAAGCTAGTAACAGAGAGCTATAGATTACCGATGGGTCACATTCCTCTAATAGTTGAGGTTCCAGGACAACTGCTGGTATCCTTACGATTAGCACATGATAAACTCACTTTGCCTTCGGGTGAGATGCTTCTTCTTCATAACCCAATTGCAAAAGCATTTCTGAAGGTTCTCTGTAAAATGCCTCGTCCATTTTGCTGCAGGCCTACTAATAGTCTACCAGATGGCCACATGATCCATCAGCCCAGGGAAAATTCAGATTTTTTGTAACATTTTCCATCAATGAAATTAGCTGCTTTTAAGTTAACAATTCTGCCCCAGGTCCTGAGGCTGTGAGGAGAGATTTATTTATGAGGGGTGAGATCCTAGTCTGGACCTTGATCCCCCTCAAAAAAGAGATAAAGAAAGGATATTGATGGAACAATATGTAGTTTTTTCCGTATTTTTGTAGTTATTCCCAATATATGAAATTAATTAAAGATGTAATTAAATACCAACTTGTTATTTAATAATACCATTTTGTTTTTCCTTTTTTACATATGACTGTGCCTATGAAAAACATTGCTTTTCAGTTTTTCTGAGACATAAGCAATAACATAACTTGTTGGTGTTTTTGAGTATCCTCAAACACTGTAATAGTTGTAACAGGTGTTTTTGAGTTGCCAGGACTGGATTCATTGGGCTAATGATGCTGTAGATCTATTCAAACGCATAAACATGTTGTATAACAATAACACAACCATGATAAACGGATTGATAAAAAGGAGTAAATTGATAAATATATATAAGGCCAAGTGAATCAACTACGGTATTCATGAAAACAAAGGAATTGGGGTGCAGAAAAATGGCATCAGGTGCCCTGGACTGATGAGTCAAAGTATAAAATATTTGGCTGTAGCAGAAGGTAGTTTGCCCACTGAAGGGCTACAGAGTGCAAGAATGAGCATTTGCAGGCAACAGTGAAGCATGGTGGAGGTTCCTTGCGAGTTTGGGGCTGCATTTATGTGAATGGTCTCCTTAATGCTGAGAAGTACAGGCAGATACCATCAGGGGGTCATCTAATTGGTGCCAAATTTATTCTGCAGCATGAAAATGACCCCAAACACAAAGCCAAAGTCATTAAGAACTATCTTCAGGGTAAAGAAGAATGAGTCCTAGAAGTGATAGTATGGCCCCCGGAGAAGGTGGAGAGCCCTGATCTGAACATCATCAAATCTGTCTGGGATTACATGAAGAGAGAGAGAGAGAGACGCATCCTAGGCAGCCTAAAATCACAGGAGAATTGTGGTTAGTTCTCCAAGATGGTTGGAACAATCTAACTGCCAAGTTCCTTAACATACTGTGTGCACGTGTACCGATAATTGGTTCTTCATGTCTTCTGTTCACTTACTTTGCATTTTGTTGAATGTAATAAACTATTAACATATAAACCAGTTGTTTCATTATCTATGTGGGGATTTCAAAGAGGGTTGACTTGTAATTCAATTGACCCATTACCGAGGGTCACAGAGTGAAGTTAATGCGTATAGGACTCAGTGATAAAACAGGACACAGTCAAACATAGATGAAGCCTCATGCCGGTATACAAGTGTGTATGTATGTGTTTAATGTCCAAGTACAAGATCCCGTGGGAAATGAAAACAGAAGGGGCATCCACATTCTCCATCTTCTGGCAATTAATATTGCATTTCATCAACCTTTCTCTTGACGCACCAATTTCTACTCTCGTTGTATCTAATAAATTATAAAAAGATGGGAGGTCAGGTTTCAGCTTTTATGCTGTTGAGCCCAGTCTAATGGCTTAGTGACGCAGCATCCCGAAACAATATTAAAAGTACTATACTCACTTTCAAGAATATGCACTACATAGGAGGTAGATAGGATCCAGTCATCATCATAATCTACGTCTTATAGCCCTTGTTACTACACATACTGATGGCTATGCCAGATCAACATAAGAGGCTTCAATTAGGGTCCCATAATGTTTGGGCACGACGAGGAGAAATGGGACAGTATGGACTGTAATTGTTCAGAGCAGAGTATGGAAAGCTCAACACACCTGGACATCAAAGAACCTTACCAGAGGCCAGGCAGCCAGCGGCCATATTTGTATTCTATAGGGCATCTCCAGCAGATACAATCACAGGGGTCCAGGTGTACAGATTGCATTAAAAATTGCGAGCCCAGGTTTCCTGACGTTGACCTCCTGCTTTTCACTGCTGTTTATCTAGAAATAACTAACTATAACTTCTTAAGCTTGACATCTAACAGGACAAAAAAAGCTGAATGTTTCTGTTTTGCACACCTGGAAAGGAAGTGAAACTACTGGGTGAAGTGCGGATCTGGATGTGAAACAGAGAACTCTGATGTATATTGTACTTTTGGGAGTACTTACTCAACATGCTCATTGTGTCACAGATTCATTTCAGTATCAGCCAGAGATGAAGTTCTGTAGAAATAGAATAGAATTTATGACAGAAAGCGCCAGCTGCTTCCTAGGCTGTTTTATATTTTTTGCATTATACCTAGAAGAAGCTTTAGGAGCTACAGCCAATGGCTACATGCCCTCCACCTACCCAGGTCCCCAAATTTGTTTCCTTTGGACAGACCATAAGAGGGGAGGCCTCTTGCGAGAATACTTGAGAAACATTTGATGCCATTTGAGTTTGACAGCAGATAAGAACTAATCGGCCCATCTAATATGCCCATTTTTCCTGAAGTAAAGACTCGGACCTTAATCATTCCTTGGTACCATCTTAAGATTCAGGATAGCTTTATGCCTATCCCAGGTAGGTTTAAACACCTTCACTGTGTTACTCTCTACAACTTGAGAGGCTGCTCCATTTAATCGTAGGTGTGTCTTTCAAGGAAGAGTAAAGCAACAATACCACCAATTCAGTGCCCCTGTATTTCTGCAGACCCCCTAGTTGAATAGTCCTAATACATCTTCGTACCTGAGTTGAAGTCTCCTAGGCTGCTAGAAATACTGGCCCAATCCTCTGGATTCTGCCCCGCCAGACCAAACTATATAAATTATCTGCTAATCCTAGAAATGTTAAATTTCAAAAACAGAATAAATTTAAGACATCAGAATTTCTTATAATATTCTGTATCCACTGAATTAGACCATTTATCATTAGTGTATAATTTAATTCCAATAAACACAAACTACTGGCTGAATATAGTTAACAGTGGATTAATCATTTTATGACCATGTAATAAACAACTCATGGGTTCTATTCTAAATTGTTGGGTTTACGCAAGGTCTTCATTATCAGCCACATCTTCCAGGGACACTGGATTAGGTGGCCTGGGTAAAGGTTGAACAAATATACTTTGCAAGGGACTACATTCTGTTGATATAGTCAGTGTCAAAGTGGATTTGGTATTAACTTTTCTGTGCTAAATATGGGCTAATCCTATCACCGGCATGCACAGGCATCTTCTACTCTACTCTCCACTGATGGGGTTTGCTTATGACGCTTGGAGCACCAACTGCCAGGGCAGTTACATGTTACTCAGAGGGTGCAAACATACCTTGAAGATGAGGTGATGAGTTGTTTTTCATAATAAATTCCACTGTTTACATACAGGTTTCCATTCCCTAATATTGTACATGCTACTAGCTGTCATGTTTACACAAATTGCTTGGCCCAACTCCACAACAATTTGAAAAGAAATCCAACAATTCCACTAAGGACATTGGGCTTTATTTGCAAAAGATAGAGTTGTCAAGTTGTTTTAGCTTCAACTCCCCCACTTGTGTATTTATTATGAAGGGCCAGTGCTGGCATGTTTATCCAGCATGAGGGCCTCAGCTGGTCCTTCATAGAGCAATTGAAGAAGATCAAAGGAGTCTTAAGGTGAAGCTGGAACCGGTCAGGCTTGTATTTAGAGCAACTTAAAAACGTAACCAATAAAGCAAAAGCGGCATGGCACAGAATTGCACCCTCAGCTATCCTTAACCTATACGTGCACCTAAAAAGGGATTATATTTCAGGGATCTCCATACTAATAAAACCACCTTTATTTTTATATTGGACCAGTCAAGCAAAAGCTCACCCGGGTTGGACCTTAACGTACTGAGAAGTCGAGGAGGTGAAACCACAACTCTCCCTTTGGTGAATCAATCTTGTTGACTTCTGGGCTTCAGAATAGACAAGACGACGCTGCCACCATCAATGAATTAACGTCCGTCTTACTTTGGTTTTGTTAGGGTGACCACAGGATAGATATAGGCAAGTGTGTATCTGATCATATTTAGCTTAGTACTGGCTATATGTGGAAATTGACACAGACTTCACAGGGATGACCCATTTAAAAGTGTAACTTCAACAAAGATAACACTATTTGTTTAGTCTGCAAGCCCCTTCATAGCCCCACAAAAAAGCAAAGGAAGCAGCAGTAGAGTTCAGTTTATTTTATTTTTTTAAATAATAAAAATGGAGAAAGCATCTTCTTAAAAAGCAAATAATCGTCATGTAAGAGGAAATTAATAAATGGCTAGTCATTTACATGGTAAATTTAAGTTGTATAATCAGATCTGAGGGGGGTTTCTAGAATCTTTTGTACATTGCCGAATTGATCAATCCGAAGCATGTTACCCCAATAAGCAGAATCTACGCATATAGAACTAAGGGATATTAAAAACATTATAACTAAAACATAATACAGTTTCCCAACAAACCTGTGTGTTACTATTTACTTTTTGAAAGTAGATAAAACTCATGGTCAAACAGGGGGTCTGCTTGGAAATGCTATTGCAACACCACTAGGACTAGTGAAAATTTCTAGCCATATCTCGAGGTAACATTGCTTTAGGAGTCCCAAAGAGGGGGGGGGGGATAAATACCCAGTCAGCAATATGGATAAAAAATACATCTTTTTAAAATTTTTGTCTCTTTTTTTTATATAAAGAATTTTAAATATAAATAAATAAGACTCTTGCTTTACCGGACTGAAATAGGGATATACGAAAGATAGCAGGCATCATGGCTTCCAATTTAAGAGTGTACTCTCATAGTACAGGTTTTACCCTTAGTACCTGGAAGATGCATTCGCCAATCCAACCTACAGAATTTAATAGTGAATACACACTACTGAACCTATAGAATATGGACCATTCAATTATACAGCAAACAAAAAGCAGAGGAGGGCTTCCTGATAGACATCTGAAAAGCTGTGATTACACTCGTATGCATGCCTTTAACCAGGACCTACTGATGTACAAATAAAAAGCACAGAGTGGCAGATTTCACATTCAGGGGCCAAGTACACATACAATAAGCCCAACAGATTTACATTTGTTAGCGTGAACAGATCACAGCCTGAAATGGGAGGAACTGCTAAAAGTACATTAAGCCTACAAGCGTGGAATTCACAAAACCCTGTGATGAGCTTTGTTTGTTAGTAGGGACCGTCCTTTTATAAATAGAAGTGCCCTCAACTGCATGGGTACACTAAAAATGTACGTTTTTAACAGCTAGGTCATTATCTTCCCTTCTACATAAAATGTAGCATGAAACAGAAGCCCTCTCAAGAAAAAAAGAAATGGGTGTGAAGATGACTGTTGATAGTTTCCTTTAAGCATGTCATGATTTTGGGAAGTGAAGAAGTTGTGGCATGTTACAGCTTCTATGTATAGTAGATGGGCGAGAACGAGTTATAAAGCATCTGGAAATTCCAGAAATACCAGCATCTCAACTAAGCCTGTTGATTTGCCAATAGGAATGTAACTTTTAGTTTTGTTTTTGTTTTTTGTTAGTTTTAATGACCCGTTTAGATATTTTTACGATTAGCATTGTCAGCGATTAAAATATCTCTAAATGAAGCCAGATAGTGTTTATCTTCAGTAGAGTTGAGTAAAGCCAGACTGGGAACTAACATTGCCCATGGGGCTTTAAGCCCTGCAGACAACAACTATGTGCTGAACTCTAAGACCCTTGGAGCGTGTGGCCGCGCATATATCCAGCAATAAGCCACCGGGCATTTGCCCGGTTTGTCATTTAGCCAGTTGATGCCTGGAGCAGTGGATACTCCAGATTCCTGGATTATGCAAGGGTCCTATACTACTTTTTATGTAACAGCATACATAGTGTGTAGCACAGGTATTCCATTTTACACAGCCGGGCCCTGGCAGCATTCTCACAGATGTGTAAGGAAAAATGGTCAACAGTATGTAGTGCTAGGAGAAAGACCAAGGGAGTCTTAATGTGAAGCTGAAACAGGTCAGGCTTCCTTTAGAGCGATTTAAAAAGGAAACCAATAAAGCAAGAGCTGTATGGCAACAGAATTGTGCTTCTACCTTGTAAAGCAGCACCCTCAGGCATCTGTAAGTGCACCCTACATACAGGTAGAATGAGCAATACCTAATTTCTATTATAAAAAGGGTTATATTACAGTGATGACCATACTAATAAAGACAGTCAATGGGGAGTTTGAGATTCATATACTCAAATGGGGAATTCAAAGTTAAAAAGGTCCATCTTCAAATTCTGTACTGTGATTCCAGAATAAACTGGTGTCAGGAGATGAAGGGGAACAGGATTGATCCATTTGGACACTGAGGAGTTGCGGGAACAGTTCAGTGGTAAATGAGTCCTCCCATACATGGTCAGCATTTAGAGGAGAAGATATTTCACTAAAGGGTGAAGAACACCCCTCGTAGCCAGAGTCACTGCCTGAATCCAGTATTTTCAATGGTTTCTCAGGGTTGTTTTCGGGACAGGACAACAAACTTTGCATTCCCAAGACGGGTATTGGATCATCTTCTTTGGACTCCTCTTTCACAGAAGTGGTGCTAACATGACAAGGGTTGAAAGATGCTTCCTCCACTTTAACTACTACATTGGTCGCATTATCTAGCTCAGAATCTTGGTCTGAGCTCAATGGTTTGGTGTAGACATGATCAAACCTTATCAGTTCATTAATGGCCTCCAGCTTTGCTGATGGGGCCCCCAGAGAAGAAGGTGGGGAGGTGGGTAAGGAATTGGATTCATCTCCTTTGACCTCTTCTTGTGGATTCCAGGACACTGTTCCTTCACAGTTAAGGAGCATGTCAGAGTCAAGGCTTTCCAGAAGGCCCAGCAAGATATCAGACTGGAGAAAAGAAAAAAATCATGAGCTTTCCTTTTACATACCTATAGAAATGGACATTAGCTTAGAAATGTTATACTACCATTAGCACACATTGCATATTTCAACACATATATGAATAAAAAATGCATTTTAATTGCTTTGTTTTCTGTTGAACACTTAATGCATCTTCCTTTACAGTGTAGAAGTGTTTCCAACGAGAGAGAAGGTTTTTAGCAAACTCAAAAGGTCATTGTGAAATGTTTGAATTGGCATGCCTTCAATTTTCCATCTTACCCAACATTTTAAAGGTCATTTAATTGCATATTTGACTTAATATACTATTGTTCATATTGGTTCAGTGTTTTTTTTCCTTCTTCTACGACCAACCACCATTTGACTGCTTTTTAAAGGCAAAAAACAGTTTTTTTACACCAGAGGGATAACACTTCTATCAACAACTAGCTGTAGCTGCATATTGGTAAGTATTTTACATAAGGGTTGTTCATTGGATAGTCTCAATCTTTGATGAAAAGACGTTAAAGAAAAATACTGAAAGACAATGGTGTCAACATGGTAATCAAGTCTTCAGTAGTTTCCTATTGTTGCTGTTCACTGGTTAGTTACCCTAAACAAATTTAGCAGGGAGATGTATTGATCTTTGCCAGCTGCTCACTAGCAGATGTGGAATCCATTCAGAGAAAATAAGATGGAGGTTTCCCTTCTCACCTCAGAGTCTGAAGAGTGAGGGCTGTCAGGATCCATGAAGACTTCGTCAGGTTCGGGGACATCTGGGCCTGCTCCTGCTGCAGAGGGGCACATAGTCTGAGTGCTGCGGACTCAGCGGACCCGGTCACCGGCCTGACTTCATCTGGTCTGGACTGAATTTGGACCTGTAGAAAGGACAGACATTGTGAGTCACAAACAATGGAGAACAGTGTGAAAATGGTGCAGCAAACTGTAGATTGTCAATGCAGTTAGAGAACCCTCTCAATGACCAGGTGATATAAATTAGCTTAATCAAAATCAATTAGATCACCGCCCTACGACGAATCCAGGTTAAAACACCTTCCTTGCCCCATCTGAATCTAGAATAACTGCTTGAACTCTTGCATTAGTATTATTTTGTTGCCAAGAACTGTACTTCCTGGAAACACAAGTACGTATAATAAATGTAAGACTGTAGCTTGTTTGACAGGGGAGGAGTAGGCAAATAAAGTAGATTACTGCCTAGAGCATACACCCAAATCACAAGCAGACACGGTAAGTAGAAGACCGTATACACGTAACATCTGTTACATGGATTCACCAAGGAAGTGTGTGGTCGGGGGTGGGGTGGAGAACTGTACTCCACCTAGGGAGGCAATTTTGCCTCCATACATTCTGGAGTCTTCTTTAATAGAGCTTTCTTCTTTGTGACTAGTGATCTAGCAATCTGAACTAAATAATACATACATTGTCAAAAACTGGACCAAAAATAATATAATTTTTTTTTAAAGAAATATAGCCTGTAGCATGCTGATGGTGACCACTAAATAATCAGGAGAATCACCTCAAACTCTTCTTCTTCCTTCAATTCCAAGGCACTAAGGCCCAATCTCTGGCGTAGCTCCTGATTCTCAGACACCAGGCCAAGAGACTTTTCTCGCAAAATCTTATTTTCCATAAGGAGTTTCTCATTCTAGAGGAGAAGAAAAGGCAAGAACTGTCAAATACTTTTGGCAAAATAAGAAAAGAAAAAAATAAATTTATATCTAGATATCTGCTAGGCAGAAAATATACAGCAAATGTTTATTACAGCTGTTAACACTATAACAATAAATTATTACCTCAATTTCTAGATCCAGCACTTGCTGCTCGAGTTCACTCATTCTAGCTTTCTTTCTGTCTCTTGCAGTCTGTGCGGCGACTCTGTTTTTTAATTTTCTACAAGAAAGAGAAAACAGGAGACCGTTAAAAACCAAGGCAAGGTATCAATAACAGTACCGTCGGTTTCTGATACAAAGTACTATCTACTCGGCTTGGGAGCCATAGCACGCCGCTAGACTTCGAAGCCCGGAGAAACAAAGCATAAAACCAAGCAAATTATCCAATTCCAGCAGCAAACGTAACACGGAATATCCTGGATAAATACCGAGCAGGGAGGTGGGCGGCCGACCATAAATACCAGCAGCCAGTTAATTAGGGTACAGAGTAAGCTGCAATTACCAGGTCTTGCATCAGCTAGACTATGGAACCAGAGATAAACAGACGTGATCAGTAACCGTTCCAAGAACACGGTTTTCTTCAATGAGAAAATCTCTTTGCAACCAACAATCTTTCATATATGCTGCTAAATCCATACGTGCAGAAGTACGCAAGTGGAACACAAGGGATATTTATTCTTTAACGTCCCGAGATAAATAGCTAGCCAGATTCTTCAGAGAAAGATCACTAAAGCAGATCTCCTCTGCCCATTGTAGATACTGCAATACAGTGTAACATGTTCTATTTTGAGGATGGGTAAGCACGTGTGGACCGACCATTGTGGCTGTAATGCTAATAAGCTTATAAAGGTATTTAACTTTTAGAAGTTATAAAGATTGCATAGGCGATCATATTATCTATATAGCGCCATCACATTCGGTAGTGCTGTTCATTAGATATCTGTCTACGGGAAGGGGGTAGAAGGTAATAAGCTACGCGTGTGCAACACACACACTCTTAACTAGATATAGTAATCTCAGATCACACGACGGATAGTACCACGTGCCTGGAGTCACTGCGCCGGCAGGTATGCTGTAGACACCCTGACAGATCTCTCATTACACCCCCTTCATTGACAGATAACCTCTCACTACCAAAAATCCATAGACCGCCAACTCCCAATATTCTCAGATTGGGCTCACAGGAGGTATAATATAGAGGATTTGGGCTCACAGGCTGGTCTAACTCTGTACCACCAGAGTCTGCAGAAGAGACTAGGGTTTCAGCAACAAAACAATCGGCTGCTACCCTGTCAGGAGATCTGGAAGTCCCATTGGCTCTGGTCTGGCTTATTTATACAGCAATCAACAAAAACCTCTTGAAAAGACAGAAACAGAAGGGGCGGAGGTGCAAAGATAACCCGACATAGTCCAGTCTGAGCACAAACACATCCATTGTAAATCACCTTGTGAATGAATGGCTCTAAAGATTCATGACAATTACCACACTAGACGTGTAGACTTCAGAGGTTTATTATGTGATTAGAATATGTATTGAATTGCACGGTAATTGCCAAAGTGCCGACAAATGGAAAACTGGCCATAGAATATAAGAAAGACAGTCTAACAAACTAAAATAAAAATGTAAACGCCAGATACATCTCCCAGTGTCAGCAGGCAAGAACGTCATGTCTAGTACAAGCCACCAGTAAACAGGCTTTTTCTCCAGTTACACATCATTTATTCATTTTTTCCAGCTGACGCCATCAAGCCAGATCCCTTCCTTCTGCCACGCAGGCAGGCTTAGCAAGCAAATCGCTCATCCTCCCACAAAGCAGGAAATTACAAGATTTTCATCAGGTCAAAAAAAACCCCCAAAAAAACAGGATATGGCAGAGAGAATGAAACCCCACGAGCTAAAGGGAGATTTTATGGATGGCAGGGGACACACGGAACGAGAAGAAACAGTCCATTTGCTTTCAAATACAGCAAATTCATAAGAACACTGGGTGTTTTTAGTAACCGTAACCCCCCCCTGGTGAAATTCCTGCAATATCTCAGTGTAGGAGGGGAGCGATCTGGTGCCGAGCTCTGCTGCTTGCGTGGCAGAAAAAAAAATAGCCTGTTACTCAGCAGAGATTCATTTATCATCAGACATGTATTATTAGAACCGCCTAATGCCCTGAGAACATTTGAAAGATATACATTTACTTATGCCATTTAAAAACTATACTAAGCTGGGCGGGTACGTGCTCTGGTTTCTCTTCTGAGAAAATAGTTTGGCTTTCATTTAACACACACACATATATATATATATATATATATATATATATATATATATATATATATATATATATATATATATATATATACACACACATACACACTGCTTAAAAAGGTACAAAGATGAACAAAAAAGGGATGGTCAGCAGGATTTACAGGTATGCAAACAGGGAGGGCCAAGAGGGCCCCAAGGCACTGCTGGTTTCATTGAGAAAACAAAATAAAGGCTTACTGGAAAAACAAGACCGGTACTAATGGGATACGGGAAACATTGTACCGGGGTGGAATTAGTATGTAAATTTAAAAACCCATATCAGATGAACCAGATTTAGAACCACAGTCTTCAATATAGATCATAAACTCATGGTTACTGAACCCTATCCCTACAAATTATATATATATATACACACACAAGGATGCCTGTCCAAGCCAAGCAGCATGTATAAAAGCATCATGTACACTAGCAAACTAGAACAGAATTCCTCTTGGCAATCAGACTATACTACCCCATCCCCCATAGGCTACAATGTACTATGAGCTCGGTATTATATGCACAAAATAACATCCATATAGCCCTGGAGCGCCTCATATACCGACTTTAGACTAAGCGGCGTATCCCGTAATACAATCTAGACTCTAAGAGACTAATAAACGACTACATTATACGGACTATACGATCAGCCGCCGCACATCTCATCATACATGTCATCTGCCAGCACACATGTCACATGACGCCGCATGTCGCACCTCCTCAGTGCTTTCTCCTCCGGTGAAAGGTGGGTGAGTCTCTGCCTCTTTCTCGGCGGCTGATCCCCGGCGGTGGACTCCGGGCTGGACGGGCTGTGGATGGGTAACATGACGGAGCTCAGACTCCCGGGATTACACTCCACCTGCTCGGACATAAAAATCACTTTGGGGGCTCCCATAACAACCATGTTCGGGAGCGGGGCTTGGTGACAAGGGGGTAACAGGGCAGGGGCCTGGAGGAGGCGCGAGGAGCTCGCTGCACTGGATATTTACTTACTGAATTTCGCCGGGCGCCCGGCATATCTATCCAGCGTGTCTCCTCCCTATTGGACAAACCGCGTGACGTCAAGTAAAGCGACCTGCCATTGGTCCGATTCTGACGGCAGCAGCGCTCCTTGCCCCCCAACCTCTTGTTCCTGGGAAGGGAGGGGCCCGGTTGGTTCCGCTTCAGATTCTTTGAAGGAAAAAAGAAAACAAACCGAGTAGGTGTTCGTTTTAATTACAACGGAGACAAAGACGAGGCTTCTTGTTTCGAAATGTAGAGGTTTCAATTAATTCCACAAGGTTTTCCTGGACTAAACCTGCATGTGAAGTGTTGCTAGGGGGTTAAATGTAATGTAAGGAAGTTTTACTTTACTGAGAGGGTGGCAGGTGAGTGGAACAGCTTCCCAGCAGAAGTGGTAGACGCTAATACAGTAAGGGAATTCAGACATGAATGGGATAAAACTAAAAAAAGATCGAGAACTGATTATGATCTGATTCGGACATCAGTAAAAAAAAGATTCTTACCTGCCATCAAATTCTATGTTTCTAGGTTTCAATTACAAAGTTAAGTTTTCCGACTTTTTCTTCCAATAACAAGACTTTCTTATTTACTGGTTAGAGCTATCTAGAGTGTAAGCTCTAATGAGCAGGGCCCTCCCCACCTATTGTTTCTGTAAGTGAATTTGTTATGTTACAAACTACTTGTTATGTCCCATCTACCCGTTGTACAGCGCTACAGAATAGGATGGCGCTATATAAAACAAAAAATAATAATAATCTGCTAACCTAGTTGCGAGTCCAGAAAGCCTACTCCTCAGAGGGATGGCACGGAACTCGCGGGCATCGATAGAATGAAATGCCAATAATAGGTTTATTAGGACATGCTATATATTGGTCCTCTATATGTTACATATTAGACAACCTTTTGAATCATAGCGTTGGTCTGGCAGAGGAATAATTATTTTACTTATATACAATGTTACTAAAGCTTTATTTATAAACACATTTCCCGCTTGGAGACGGCATCATATCTATCCCTTATTACTTTGGCATATTGTACGTATAAATATTATTTTTCTTTTATCTCTTTCTTATTTTAGACCTAAAAGGACATTTTTTTGGGAGTGAAGGACTTCAAAGCAGTTTTATCTTGGTTTATGCGCTTCCATCCATAAATACTTCTGAGGTCCAAGTCATTTGAGCTGCCAGCTTTATCAATAAGAAGCAAAGTGAAAAATGAAACCTATAATGATTTTATTGTGCAAATAATGATAGCCCCCAGCCTCCACTGCATTTCTCAGAAGAACAAAACGTTCTGCAGGGCTGGTTAGAGGAGGCTCTTTGTAAGCCTTGGCGCTCTAGGCTGTATGACAGGATTGTATGCCAATGCTGTGGACAGGGTGCCAGTGGGTTAAATGAATCTACAGACACGGGAGCACCAGGCAAGGACGCTGTGGGTCTCAAACCATAACACATTAGCATTGTCTGATAATCGGGGATGATTTGGTAGCTCTGGCGTTAAGACCAGTAGCTGCCAACTGCCGGGTGGGTAATAAACTGAAAGGGTGAGTACTGTCAGCCTACTAGGCATTTGCCCGATGTGCCAGATGGCCAGCCTGGGCTTGCTGATAATCCATAAAAAAATATCAATTATTAGCTCATCTTATTTTTAAACACAAACAGAAAGTTTAGCTATAACACATGTATAACACACGCATAGATATGATTCAAACATCTGTAGACCTTTTTTGTGTCCAGTCCAGGGGGAGATATTTAAATTCATGTTATCAGGGGGTCTAATTGTTTCATCAATGAAATGATTGGCCTCTACAGGAGGGCGAAAGTGTTAAAATGCTTTAATAAAGTGACTTTTGAGAATCTGTTGCATTTTCTTTTCTATTGGAATCCCCACTTGAGCACATAGTAATGGCAGATGTTTAAAGTATCATACGTGTTTGGCAGGACCTTATTGAAATACCAACATAATTCACAGATGGGTCCCTCTATACCCCCAGTTGTACATTTTATCCAAAATAGTAACTAGTAATAGTGCTGTTTGTTAATATGTAATGCTAATCTACACCATCTCTATTATAACAATGTATCTCTAGTGAGAAGAAAGTGAGATGTTTCTGTATTTCTGGAATCAGCTCTGGTTACCATCTATAATTGCAGTTGGTGGTCCAATGAAAGCAAGATAGAATACCGTATTAATCTGTGATATTTATTTCTCTGGTAGATCAAACATCACAAGGCTTATAACCACAGTGCAAATATTGAAACTGTAGGCTCAGAGGAGCCCTCCTCACAAGATTACCATCTAAAACAAGTAAGGGTGGCAAAGGCCAGGGGGAGAAAGTTCAATACGTTACGTGCACAAAGCGAGCCGGGGGTTTGTGTGTGTGATGAGTGGGGGCACCCTCAGCATTTAGAACTTGGTTCTTCATTGTGGAGGTGCTGCTGCAATTTGACATCCAGAGACAGTGGGCATTAAAGACCACTAAGCTTGGCAACAAATTCTGTAGGGTTCCATGATTTAGGTAATTGTGTCCTTTAAAAAAAAGACATTTCTCATTATGGGGCACTCGAGTTAAGTAGTGCAAGGTCACAAAAAGTCAACACCAGAAGTAAACAAACCTCCTCTGCCTTTAGTCAATGCCCAGTGTTCTACAAAGTGTAATTTAGGAGCAAAGTTTAAAATGTGGTGCAATCATTACAAAATCTGGCCAAAAATAGTTCTTCATGTCACACACTGTACTGTCTATACTTTCCCCTTTAGGGTTTTCGATACCACTCATTGTTGTGTGTGAAGGTGCATGAATAAAAAAGTTAGCTGAGGGATCATGGGATGTAATTATATGTCTTACATACACAAAGTGACTCCATAAGCAAAATAACAAACGTTGATATTGCTATGCCGGTGGAATAACACGGGAATCCCGCTCTCAGCAGGGGTTACAGCCAGTGTAGGGCAACAACAGGCTGTGCAATGGACATAAATGGAACATAGCCATTCCCAGATACTTTGCCCGGTTTAAAGGCATGTTCTAGGATGATGACGCTTATTTCCTGACAACTGTTGTCACAGTTGAAGACATTTAAGGGGAACTCCCACCCAAAATATTACTAATATCAGTTAAAAATATGTTTTCTAAAGTATGTTGCCATTTTCTTTTTTTTAAAAGAAAAAACTGTTCTGTATAATATAATGTTTTCAGGCAGCTGCACATCAGTCATTTGTTTGTATTCTAGCTGTGTTATCTTAACCCAATCTAATAGACAAACACCCTGACTCTTTATCATACTCCCTTGCTATAAACAATAGAAAGTCCTAGTCTTAATCACCCAGGCGAACAATCTGACTCCAGGTGAATGACGTTTTTATGAAGAAAAATAGACAATTTTTTTTATCTATTCTAACCTATTTTTTTCACATTATTGTCCTCCTCGGATAGTACATGAGCACTCAGCTTGTACAGCTCTCTCTGTGGATCACTGGCTCAGATGAAAGCCCATTAGTGGAAGCTGTCAGGGAATTTCCTTTTAACGTAATTATTTTATTTGATTTATTTATTAATTGCATGTATAGCAGCTTGGCCAGTAAAAGGCATGGATCAGGTTGGTGGCAGTCTCAGATGTGTTGTAATATATGTAAATAATAGCTCTGTTGTCATCAGTTACTCCACTTTCTGCCCAAACTTGTGTTGCTGTTTCCTGTAACTTGCATCATATTTTGCTTGCTCAATGTTCTGCAGACCCAGCTTGGAATTAACCCTGTAGATTTTACGATAGGTTTTATTTCTTTTGTCACACGCGTGTCTAAGTGATTCCATTAAGAAGCCCCCCTCTCCCCAACCGCTTCAGGTAATTAGAAACATGAAGCATACTGTCTGGAAAGGAAAAGGGATCATTTACATTCCAAACTGAGCCACGGTGAGGTGTAACTGAACATCATTGACTATTATACAAGCAGTATTTTGTGTGTACCTGATACAGCGACACTCATTCCCATCATCACCAAGGTATCACTTTGACTGTTTTAGAAGTTAAACATAAACGTAGCAAACCCAGCCAAATTTAGGGCACGTCAGCCAGGGCACCTTTTTTTTCTAGCTTCATTAATGTGGACAAAAAGCAACCCTACCTGCATTGATCAGGCATAACATTATGGCCAACTGCCTAATATTGTCATATGGTGTCTGACACCAAGACGTTAGCAGCAGATCTTTAAGTCCTGTAAGTTGCGAGGTGGGGCCTCAGTGGATGCACCCTGGTTCCATATGTTCTCCAGATAAGAGACATGGACATCCACGTGATGTAAAAGAAAACGTGTTTCATCAGACTAGGTCAGCTTCTTCAATTGCTCCGTGGTTCAGTTCTTACGCTCACGTGCCCATTGTAGCCTCTTTCGGCAGTGGACCGGGGTCAGCATGGGTACCCTGACTGGTCTGTGGCTACCTAGCACCATACGCAACAAACTGTGATGCACTTTCTATCAGAACCAGCATTAACTTTTTCAGCAATTTGAGCTACAGTAGCTCGTCTGTTGGATTTAACCACATAGGCCAGCTTTCACCCCCACGTACATTAATGAGCCTTGGCTTCCCATGAGCCTGACGCTGGTTCACCGGATTTCCGTCCTTGGACCACTGCAGACCAGGTACACTCCACAAGAGCTGCAGTTTTGGAAATGCTCGTCTAGCCATCACGATTTGTCAAAGTCGCTTAGATCCCAATGCTTGCTCATTTTCCTGCTCCTAACACATCAACTTTGAGGACGAAATGTTCACTTGCTGCCTATTATATCCCACCCACTGACATGTGCCATGATAATCATGATATCAGTGTTATTCACTTCACCTGTCATTAGTCATAATGTTATGGTTGGTCGGTGTATATCTATAGGCACCCTTATGTGCATGCATTATGCCTGCCCTGTACTCTGGTCAAAACAATATTTTGTCTTTTGCCAAAAAGACAACGCAAAAGAAATAAAAAACCTAGTGTGTGTTGGTGGGGTAAATTACCCATTTCAAGGCAATACTGTCAATCACCTGATGTTGCAACGGGTAGAGGTCCCACACAACCATGCAAACACTTCTAAAACATTTCGAGACACTACATCAACTTGAAAGCATTTCCAGTTCAAACAGCAGCAGAGCATCCTGGTATAAGGGTGCTGGCAAGCCTTTTCCCAGCTCAAAAGATAAAAGGTTCATTCCAGCTTAAACTTTTTGTAAACGACAGATGCCATATGTTTAAGAAAACCATGCAGCTCTTCTTCCACCGTAGAACTGGTGACTAAAGACAAAAGTTTGACATGTGTTTGACATGTGTATGCTTTGATGTATCTACAGAAAGTTACTCCCTCAGCAGATCGTGTTTCAGACGGTTACCCTAATGCCAAACACACCCGTGACCACTGAATAATATTGTGTGTTTGTAACATTACATGCACAGCTTGAAGATGATAGTGATACATAATCTATCTTGCCTTGTGGGACCAATACTGAAATGTTGATTTTTATTCACAGTTTAAGAAAAAAAAGACGCTTTGACAAATCTACACAAAAGATTTTTTTGCTCTGGCACCAATTCTGGATTTTATATTTGTTTTATAAGAATTTTCCCATTATGAGTATCCTTGCATTAGAAAATGTCAATATGTGATAAGAATATTTTCTAGACGACTTAAGGTATCAGTAAAAGTTATTAATATGTTGATGAGGTCTTATGCTAAAAACACATAAATTGAACTACGCTCCTCCAGACGGGAATTACTTGTCACTAGTGGGCTAATCCAATTTGTAAATTGCATGGTAGTTAATCTGGATTAATGATAAGGTTGCAGTGTAATAGAGCACATCCGAAAGCCGATAATTGCTTGAGAGATATGGGAATCCCTGTATCATTTGGGCGTACCACCATGACTTTGACAGTAATTTACTTCTTCCAGTGCCCCACATTTAATTGCGATACATTACAAGGAGCCGTTTAGTGTTAATGCTCAGTGAAATCACAGTTCAGAACATATAACTTGGGAATCCCCAGGTTTAGTAGTAATCGGTCTATCAGATCCCAGCGTTGAGCTATTGATGGTGGTAAATAGTCTACTATTCCCAAACACCTTCACCGACTACAAACACTACGGCCATTAGCTGAATTACAGTGCAAGCACGATTGGCAAAATAAATTACATTGGAGTTGGAGCTTAATTGGCAAAATGAATTATACTGTATTAGAGTGTAAGCTTAATTGACAAAATGAATTACAATAGAGTGTGATCTTTATTGGTGAACTGAATTACATTAGAGAGAAAACCCATTAATAATGAGATACTTGTAATACACATTATGGTGGGAGTACCCCTTTATGGTATGACAAAGACACTTTAATGTTGTGATTATAAAACATATTCAATATTAATTTCTTTCTCAAGCCACTTTTGTATTCTGCATTTACATAAAACATTATCTGATAAAATGTCTAGGCACGGTAGTACTCCGTTGGCTCACTACATATTATGTAACTCCTGACTCAACTAATCAACCTTTGCATATGACGGAAGCAAACTGTTTCGTGGTTAGAAGTATCAATCTAGCATCAGTAGAAAATTGAATGAATGGAAGAACAGACGTTGCACAAAGCTCACTAATCAAGGGATTAGGTCAGTTAATAATACATAGGCTCCAGGGATTACAAACGAATTTAATAGAAACAGGCAATTGAATCTACATTTAGATTTCTCAATTTGCTGGTGACCTCCAGGATGGGCAGGTGCGTCATAAATATACGTCTTAACCAAGAGGATGACATACAGTGCCTTCCAAATATTGGCACCCTTGGTAAATATGAGCAAAGAAGGCCATGAAAAATGTTCTTTATTGTTTAACCCTTTGATCTTTTCTTCATAAAATACACAAAAATAATCTGCTGTCATTGATATCAAACCTTTGCAAACACAACACAAGTTTATAAAAAAAATGTTTAATATATGTGTGACACAATTATTGGCACCCTTTTAGTCAAAACTTTGTGCTAACTCCCTTTTCCTAGAAAACAGATCTGAGTAATTTCCTATAATGCCTGATGAGGTTAGAGAATACATGGCAATGGATTTGAGACCTTTCCTCCATTTAGAATCTCTCCAGATCCTTCAAATTTCAAGGTTGATGCTGGTGGACTCCCCTCTTCAGTGCACCCAACAGTTTTTCTATGGGGTTCAAATCGGGGGACAGAGGTGGCCAGTAAACCATTTTTTGTTGATTTTGATGTATGTTTTGGATCATTGTCCTGTTGGAAGATCTAACCACAGCCCATTTTTAGCTTTTTGGCAGAGGCAGTCAGAGGTTCATAATCTGTATTTGATAGAGTCCATGATGCCATGTATAGAACCCAATCCTTTTGGTTCCAGTAGTGTCTGGCACACTGAAGACGGTTGAGTTTGTTTTCGGATGAGAGTAGAGGCTTTTCGTTTTAAAACAACTTGTGGTGATGTAGGTGACGTCGGATTGTCGTTTTGGAGACTTTTTGACCCCAAGATGCAATTAACTTCTGCAATTCTCCAGATGTGATTCTTGGAGTTTTTTTGGCCACTCGGACCATCCTCTTCACAGTGCGTTGAGATAATATAGACACATGTCCCCTTCCAGGTTGATTCATAATATTTCCAGTTGACTGCAACTTCTTAGTTATTGCCCTGATGGTGGAACTGGGCATTTTCAATGCTTTTGCTATTTTCTTATAGCCACTTCCCATTTTGTGAAGCTCAACAACCTTTTGACGCTCATCACAGCTATATTCCTTGGTCTTACCCATTGTGATGAATGACTAAGGGAATTTGGCCTGTATGTTACCTAATATTTATACCCCTGTGAAACAGGAAGTCACAGCTGGACAATCTCCAAAAAAATATAAAACATCACTGTAAATATACGTTAAATATATTTTTCTCATACAAATTCATAGGGGTGCCAATAATATTTGTTTTGGATAAACTTGTGTTTGCAATTGTTTGATATCCATGAGAGCAGAGTATTTTTGTGTATTGTTTAAAGAAAGGATCAAAAGGTTAAACAATAAAGAGAAATTTTCACCGCCTTCTTTGCTTATATTTACCAAGGGTGCCAATATTATAATGGTAACCTCATATGTTTTAGATCAGTGTTTCACACTCCTTTTCTGTTCAGAAGTCCCTTGAAAAAGACTGCAGGTTGCCCATTAGCAACTAGAAGACCAGAACAGATGAGCTTCTTCTGTTTTACATGTTATCCAATACCTCATGTTACAGTGTGAGGTAGATTGACCAGATATCTCCAAAATTAAGGTGAGGAATAGGCTTCATAAAAAAATGTGAGATCATTCAATTGCATGCATTTATTAATGTTATGAGTGTTCTGCATGGTTCTTCAGATCACTTTGTCTATAATGTCTCATTTTGTCACCACTAAAGATGATTAAAAAAATGCTATATTATACATTCTGCTATGATCAGTTGACAACCTACGCTCCTGCCCAGCACTTCCTCTGCCCTTCCTGTGCTCAGTCACAGAAGCAACAGGGGTTGTCTATGCCCATCATGCATATGTCCGCCGGCTTCCCTCACTAGACACCAGTGAGTGTGGAGCACAGGGGACAAGTCCGGGCATGCTTTGGTAAGTCTGGGGGGGCAGAGTGGCATATAGGGGGTATAAGGCATATCAGGGAGGCAGAGTGGCATATCAGGGGGGCATATTAGCATATTGGGGGATATAAGGCATACCAGGGAGGCAGAGTGGCAAAAAGGGGGTATAATGCATATCTGTGTGCAGAGTGGCATATCAGGGGGTATAAGGCATATCTGGGGGGCAGAGTGGCATATCAGGGAGGATGAGTGGCATATAGGGGGCCAGATGTGCATAACTGGGGGCAGATGTGCATAATTAGGAGGCAGGTTGGCAAATAAAAGGAAATAAAAACAAGACATGCATTTTTCTCAGTCATAGTTTTTATTAAATATGAAAAAATAGTTTACATGTGAATTAATATTTACTTATAAAACCTTTTTTTCTATAGAGTAGTCTTATATCCAGGCTTTTTCTTTTTTTCCTAAATTAATAATCAAATTTGGGGGGGGGGTCTTATAATTGAGCAAATATGGTTATCTTGAGGGCCTAATGATACAAAGAATTGCTTAAACAATCGAATTTCTGTTTTCCCTGCATCAAGGGATTGCCAGTCTATAGTAGGTAGATAGTTCCCAACTCACATCATACTTCCCTCACAATTAGAGGGCAAGAGGAGACTTTGGGGGTTGATTATAGATTAATATTAGTAATGCTGCTTTCGACATGATGTAAGTTTATAATTCATTTAGAACATTAATAGTAAGCAAGAGACTTAATTAAAACAAGGCGTAACTTACATTGGTCCCTAAGTCAGCATGATTTTGGAGGATTCAGACACCTTTTTTCATACTGGATTATTTACTTATCCAAAGGGTTTCCGGGATCTTCACAGGAGGTGAATCTCCATCCAGAACACCACCATGGAAAAGGCGCAAAGTGAGAACTCTACTGATTTTTATAATCTATAATCTTAAAAAAAAAAAAAAAAAGCAATAGCTGGCTCTGTAGAGAAAGCTTAAATAACCAGGTGTATATTACATTTTTTTAATGAAACCATAATTCTAGAGTAATTTGACACCATCCATCTTTATAAACCCTATACAGATCAATGAATGTGTGACACACGTGACTAACTCATTTTCAATGAAATTGCAGTTGTTTAAATATATAATATGTGTTCTAATGTCTAAACCTTTCATTTAACTTGGAAAAGTTGCCTGAGGTGTTGAAAGGAATAACAGGTTCACAATACTAGAGGGCTGAGATTAACAGTTGAATTGGCACCCGATATTCACATTCTGCGCTGGATCCTCCCATTCTGCATCTCCCTCACCCAATTCCCAGATCTAAAATCCCGTGTGTCATGTCTGCTCAATGAATCACAGAATATTCATGGGCTCCTGAAGAGAGTCAGCCAAATCGCCTCTTCTCGGTCACAATTTTAACATGGAATCATGCAGTACATTTTTTACAAACTTTCTTAAATTGAATATCTAATAGAAAAAACATAATTTTCTTTGAGCATTAAATAAAGTGCTTTATACAATAAATTTGTTCAAGAAAAGTGGGTTTTATTTGATTTTGACAAATAGAGATAGAAGGAGGCAGCTCTAGGTCTGTAACGGCGCTAAGCAAAATGAGTTATACTTCTTTAACACAAGCAATAAAAATATGCATAAATATTTACCATCAGATATTTGTATTTGAGAAAAATACATTTATATAATGATATAATTTTATCAGAACTTTGTGTAACATATTTATATAGCTTTCTGTCCTTCACCTTCCAAGAGCCTTTAGAATATAGGCCTAAGCAGCTGGTTAATCTTATAAGGTAGAGCCACCCCTGGTTATAGCATTGTAAGCAGTTTTGTAATATTTAAGTGATTTACTGACCACATAATCAATCCTTTATAATATATTTTTACCAGAAATTAATAAAGTAAGGGAATTCAAACATGCATGAGATAGGCATAAATCTATCTTGGATATAATCTTGAGTCATTACATCATTAAAAATGAGTCGACTGTATGAACCGAATGGTTCTTAGGTGCTGTCACATTCTATGTCCTCTTGAAGCTTGTTGCGAAGTTCAGAGAAGAGCTGCTTCATTTCCTTCAGGGTAACTTGGCCCACAGTACCTCCAGCAGAGTGGAATTCTCCTCGCTCTATGTGACACGGCCCATGTTAGGGTGAGAAAACTCAGGTATATAGGTACCAGAGTTCTCTTCCCAAGTCATGGAGTGAAAAACAGACCGTCCCTATCTTATGCCTTCTTCCTCATCTGAGCAGCTATGTGGACTGAAAGTGCAGGAAAATGGCTAAAGGTTGCAGACAGCGGCCAGTGCCCTTTGTGCCTCCTATTTACCACCATATGAAGCACTTGTGCAGCTAATCAAATGTTGCTGCACATATGTGTTTAATATTAATTCATCACATGTTAATATACCACGCATCCCTAAAAACATATTTTCTAATGTGATTATTAAAAAAAAAACTCTATTTATAATCATTATAGTCTCACCGTAGGATGCTGCTACCGCTGACACAACAGGACACCAGTCTGAGATGCGAAAGACACAAACATAGATTATGATGGTTAATCTGTTCTTTATGTTCTCTTTCTAGAACTCGTGCATATTTGTTCTTCAATGTATAAGAGGGACTTGATTAATTACGTTCGACATTTTCTATGGATTAGTTCACAAAGGAATTACCTTATTGTAGTCAGAGAGCAATGCTGCTTTTGGTTTGTAATGCTCAGTGGTCAAATTTGCTTTCTAGAGATGTTCTTTGGTTAAGTGATTTAGTATGCTAAAGATTTGAATAAGTGCCAAAAACTAATAAAATCACTGTCTGTACAAATTAGTTACAAGACTGCAATCAATACAATAGATACATTATCTATCTATCTATCTATCTATCTATCTATCTATCTGTCTGTCTGTCTGTCTGTCTATTTATCATTGAGCTACTCTTCCCATAAATCAGACTGGTCCAGACATATGGGAACTGCAGTTCAATAAAGCTTAGCTCTGACATAAACAAATACATAGAATTGTACTCTGATGTGTCTTCTTAGCCTATTAGCATTGAATCTTAATCACTGTGGTAAACCTATTATCAGGTAAAGTAGCAGGTGCGGTCCACAGAAATGTTATAGTAACTACACCTTCTACCAGGAGGTGATTACAGGTTTGGCTGATACCCCCAGTGGGGGTTTTTCTATGTAGGCTAATTGTTAATTGCCCTGAAGGAATGCAGTCTGGAGCCACAGGTCACGCCCAGGCTTTGATCAGCTCGCCCTTTGCACATTACCTCTTCACTATTTATTATATCAGATTATAAGGATGGTTATATAGGCTGCGATGTATTAAAACAAGAATGGAAAGAATGGTATCTGTCCCCAAATTAACAGTAAAAAAACACATACCTGCTTTATCTTTTTATATCTTGGTACACTGCATGAGTTAGCTACAAATGTCTACACAATATCATAAGTTTATGAATAATGTTACAACGCATTCCGCTATGCTGAACAAAGAAGAAACAATGTAGTGATTGAACCAGAATGAAAAATATGTGGTGCGGTGATCCATGTACTCCACATGAAAGGTGCCTAAACACTTATATACCGTAAGTGCCTTGCTGCTGTGTATGCATGTGATGGATTGAGACGAAGCTTATAGGCAGGCTCGGACTGGCCATCTGGCACATTGGTCAAATGCTTGTTGGGCAGCTGGCCATCAGTGCCTTATATGAACACAATCTGCCACTGGACAAGCAGATCGCGTGCAGCCACCAGCTATGTATGCCCAACCGCACACTACTGTGAGCATAAAAACATAATGTGCCAGAGCCATTCGTCATCCCGGCCCTGCTTACTGGAGGCAACGTATGGGTGACAGAAATTCTGATAGAGTGGCATGAAGCCTGATTCCAACCATGCAGCTTTACTGGTTTGAGAGCAGCACAAGCTGGTTTAGTAACAGACCTCAGCTGGGGTTGTCCTAGTTGGGGGGGGGAGTATAGCCTTTGGCCCAACCTAGGGCAGTGTAGTAGTTTAATACATCACTGCCATACCCTTCAATTTCAAAAGATCTAGCTATGACAATATGGTATGTTGGTTTGAGGCAAAAGAAATCAAGAAGAATTTTAGACATACTTGAAATAAGGAGATGAAAACATTTCATTTGTGCATTTCTACGTTATGCCGAAGTAATGGATTTCTTTTGGTTTTCTTTGTTGTAATTTTCTACATGCTTTCAAGATAAGTATGCGTCATATTTAACGTCAAACTACAGTTAAATGCTAAATTCTTAGTAATCTTCGTGAACAAAAGATAATTTTTCATTTTGATAGAAAGTCTTGATGTAACTCAGATGGGATAACACAGCATTTGTTTATTGGTTGCCTTGAGCAGAATCTTTATTTTGAATAGAATACGAGATAAGTTGTTGAAAATACAATACAACTTGTAAGGAATACAACATTCAAGACGTCATAGCTGGTATTTCCTGTTTATCCTGTTATTGCACCACCAGACCACCCCCATTGTATAATTTATTATTATAGCACCAAATTTATTTCAAAGATAAGTCATGATTCAATCATGACCATTATTTATTAATATATATATATATATATATATATATATATATGGTCAATTTATTAGTTACACCTGTTCAATTGCTTGTTAACACAAACAGCTAATCAGTCAATCACATGGCAACAACTCAATGCATTTAGGCATGTAGACGCGGTCAAGACAGCTTGCTGAAGTTCAAACCGAGCATCAGAATGGGGAAGAAAGGGGATTTAAGTGACTTTGAACATGGCATGGTTGTTGGTGCCAGACAGGCTGGTCTGAGTATTTCAGAAACTGCTGATCTACTGGGATTGTAATGCACAACCATCTCTAGGGTTTACAGAGAACGGTTAAAAAAAGAGTAAATATCCAGTGAGTGGCAGTTGTGTGGATGAAAATGCCTTGTTGATGTCAGAGGAGAATGGGCAGACTGGCTCGAGATGACAGTAACTCAAATAACCACTCGTATGCAGAATACCATCTCTGAATGCACAACACGTGGAACCTTGAAGCAGATGGGCTACAGCAGCAGAAGACCACACCGGGTGCCGCTCCTGTCAGCTAAGAACAGGAAACTGAGGTTAGAATTCACACAGGCTCACCAAAATTGGACAATGGGAGACTTGAAGAACATTGCCTGGTCTGATGAGTCTCGATTCCAGCTGCGACAAATGGTAGGGTCAGACTTTGGCGTAAGCAACATGAAAGCATGGATCCATCCTGCCTTGTATCAATGACTCAGGCTGCTGGTGGTGTAATGGTGCAGGGGACATTTTCTTGGTACACTTTGGGCCCTTTAGTACCAATTGAGCATCATTTAAATGCAACAGCCTATCTGACTATTGTTGCTGACCATGTCCATCCCTTTATGACCACAGTGTACCCTTCTGATGGCTACTTCTAGCAAGATAATGCACCATGTCACAAAGCTCACATCATCTTAAACTGGTTTCTTGAACAGGACAATGAGTTCACGCTACTCCAATAACCTCCACAGTCACCAGATATCAATCCAATAGAGCACCTTTGGGATGTGGTGGAACAGGAGATTCGCATCATGGATATGCAGCCGAAAATGCGGCAACTGCATGATGCCATCTTGTCCATATGGACCAAAATCTCTGATGAATGTTTCCAGCACCTTGTATAAAGTATGCCACGAAGAATAAAGGCGGTTCTGAAGGGAAAAGGGGGTCCAACCCAGTACTAGTAAGATGTGAGTGTATATATATATATATATATATATATATATATATATATTTATATTATACAGAAAGAATACAATATATGGTGTTGCTTATATTGAGGTATTACTGGCCCTATAATCAGGAAAGGGCTGGCACCTCCTGGCTTGGGGGGGGGGCAAGTAAAACCGATCAGCTTCTTGCCTCCCACCTTACGCACTGGCACACGTATGAATACACACTAACGCAAACTTACGCTAACATTCATGTGCTCATCACACGCTTACACATCCATGTTAACACACACCACCTCACACAAACTTACACATCCACATTCATACTCACACACACAAACGCTTACATGCTCACACACACACATGCTCACACACACATACACATTTATACTCCTGCACTTACTTGTTCATGCTCACGCATAAACCCTTACACATATATGCTCAAACACATACCCAAACACACATATACATACTGTACACTCTCAATTATATATATATATATATATATATATATATATATACATACATACATACATACATACATTAATTCATGCATAACATTAGATACCTGTACGTTCTGCAATGTCTTTTCTTTATGGGAGAGTTGAAAAATGTGCACAAAAATATGGATTGTATATAAAGCGTTCCTACAGCCTTAGTTTATGATATTATTGGTGTGCACAGCACACTTGTTATTTGTTGTGTGTAGAAATTCACGCCGCTGCCTGAAAACCCTGGAAATATGAGAGACATTTTAAATGATTCACATTTAGGACTGCATCACTGAAATAAACAAGTAAAAATCTCTCAGTAGGAGCTGCTCTAAATTCATATGTAATATAAGATCATTAATAATCCCAAGGCTATTCTTATCTATGGAAATTCTGAACACCTGTTGCATCTCCTGAGAGAAAGCATAACTGCTTCTAATCATATAACTAATTTTAGATCATGAGTTACAGTAGATTAAAGCAGAAAAACATGTAGGTTTCTGGCACCGGGGTGTAGAGAAGTAATGCAGGATTTTACTTCAGCGGACATTCTTACATACAAATTTTTTGACTTTTGGGTCTGGTGTGAAGAATATCATCAGGCAATAAAAAAACAATGGTGGACAATACAGTGCCAGCAATGGGTGACCCAAGCCAGGAGTGCACAACCAACATGAGAGACGCACAGGATTTCTGAACTCAAAGTATTCAGGAAGAATGTGAACCAAGGGAATCAAGAATCAATGATCAATTAATGGGCTTTATACTTTAAAAACGTTTTATTAATGGGACTGTATACTCAGACGCTGTATACAAACAGAGAGACATGGACTGATGTCCACACAACACTATGAAGCAGTCATATCACTTATATAGATAAGAGATACTGTTGTTTTGAGCTAAATTTGGGGGACTGGAAATCCTGCACCATTGTTTATTATTTAGTATTTTAAGGAGAATTTGGCAGCCTGTAAATACATAATTGCAGCCTAGCCAGTGGCTAGGAAACCACAGAAAAGCAAACAAACCCCATCCTCATATCCTAAGGAACCTACTTGTAGAGAAATTGTACTAATTGTATTAAAATTGTAGAAGACATTATGCTATACTGGGTTCAAATCTGCCATGGCAATCAAGTCATATGTCTATAAACAGCATTTGCAAAAATTGTCGGAGACTAGGTAAAAATTATCATTCTCTCCATTTTTTGAATTAAGTACTGAGATGTTTTTTAACTACTGAGATGGTTTTTTTGGCGAACTCACTTGAGTCCCTAACTACTGCAGATTGCCAAGTCTTGTAGTAAAGCAACAATCTAGTGTTAACAGTTTTGAGTCCAGTCCTTTGAAACATCTTATAGGGGGTTGGAAATGCTCAGCTTCTGTTAAACTTGGATTACTGAATATACCCTATAGACCCACCGGTCTATGGGACAGTAGCATCCCTGCTACAAGAATTTTGGGCCCCTTGTTACTTACTTAGATATGCCAATATTTTCCTTTACGATGTCAACTTGTTGCTAACACATGTTATGTTACATAAACACTTCAATAAGCAAATTATGCAGAGGTCTTATCTAAATATATCTGCTCAAGGAACTCTAGGTAAGGATTCTAGAAAGCTTATTCAACAGAGGAGGTTACACAAGATAATGTAAAGGTCACGTGGGTAATTCACTGGTTTACAAAGACGATAAGGTTCTTTTTCCATCTATATAGCATTTCAATGAACTTTGTTTTCTCTAGAGATCTTCTTACAGATCATTATTTCGCAACAGATAATTATACGTGGTTCTGGGTATTGAATAGCTAGAGACTTCTGAAATGGTGCAAAGACCTAATAATTATGTATTTAAACCTGTATTCTTTTTTTTTGTGCGCTTAAGTTAGTAGAGATCAGACTATTTGAGAGAGCACACTGAATACTAAATAATATAAAATAATAAAAAATTACCTAGATATGAGTATAATTATTAAGAGAAGATATTATTTTGTGTCTCATTAGAATAATGATACAAGTAATTTACATTTATATATTTGTTTATGGGGATCTAGTTTCGTTTTGGGATTAATATTTTATCATTGTCCATGTACAGAAAAGAGGAGGTGGATGACCTATACAGATATAACTGAGTCTTCCATGTCCTTGCAAAATGTACTTTTGCTCATAAAGATTACAGTGGGTGTAGCAGGTAAACTTCTGGCTTTCATTGGAGGGGGGATATATTTTGAAGTTGAATAACTACCTTGTATATTGTTGCTGTGCTCAGTCTTGCCATGGTGTATGACTTTTGACATTAAACTGTCTTCAGGAACCTCACCTTGTTACTGGGTTCAGCTGTTCCTTACCCAGTTTTATTCCTCCTATGCAGCTTTTTTTGTTTCACTTAATGGTTGTGGTTCAACCTACATATTAAATTGATGATCATTAGCACCTGTAGTAAAATTGTTTAATTATACACCTAATTATATGCCTACAAAATCCCTGACTGCAAATGTACCTAGAAGAACTGATGCTGTTGAGAAAGGGTACAGCAGGAAATCCCCACAAACGTTTAAACAAATTCAAAAGATGCTCAGCAATAGAATAAATGAGTGCAATTTTGTTCCAAACGTGTGGCGATGTTTCAACCCTGGGGTTTTTATTAAGCCTGATAGAAACCCCTGCGCGGGCTAAAAAGTCGCCACACGTTTGGCATAAAATCCAAATCTTTTTAAATTTGTTTAAACGTTTTGAAAGGGTAGTTACGCTAATTATTGATTTGATTTAGATTTTCCATCTGTTCACTCACTTTACATTTTGTTAAACTACAAAAATTAACTATTAACATATCAAATTTTGAAAGCATTCTTACTTTACAGCATTTTTTCATAGCACTTTTTCACAGCACTGTACACCTTCTAATATTGCCCCTATAATTGTCAGAAATGTATGGAAATTCTAAACACACAAGGTGTTTCCAAAACCAGGACACTTTAATTAATACATTTTAGGGGTATTTTTGGCAATTAACTAGTCTATTGATGCTTTTCTTTCCATAAATGATTCATACTAAATGTTGGACTATTATCAGGGTTGTTGCTAGGTTTCAAAAAACCCATTTGTTGTCCTGGAATTAGCTTTCTATCAAAACAAATGTTTTTCCGGTTCAAATGCTGATTGTTTTATTGCTTCTAACAAAACTGCTTTCAAAATGTGAAACCCCATTATGTACTTACCAACTTATCTCAATAATTACAATTTTTGGGGAACAGAGTACAGGAAACTAAAAAATTAATAGGGAGTTGCCACTAATTACCACAATTTTGCTAAAATGTGTAACAGGAACAGTTTCATAGATATACAATTTAGTTTTATAGAATTGGTGGCATAACTAGGGATGAACATACCAGCCAACTACAACCTGCTGACAAGAGGTGTTCCTGAATAAGGTCCTTCACACGCGATTACCAGGGCAGGTGTTCTTGGGCACAGGTGAGCAGATCCCTAAAACCTGCAGTGTTAGAGATTTAGTTCACCTGCACATGTTTGTGTACATCCTGGAAACCGACATTGTTGGGTGTGCCTTAACTTTTTAACTCAAACACTAACTATTCCCCCACCTGTATTAACTATTACAATCACTTGCCCTTGTTGTGGACCCATCACCAAAAAATGAATAAAATACACTTGATTAAAAACTTTCTACTTTCTAGATTGCAGCAGTAACTGGATTATTCTGTAGTCATTACATTACATTTATTTATAAAGCGCCGGCAGATTCTGCAGTGTTGTTACAGTCAGAAGGACAATTTATAAACACATACAATAACACATACAATAACAAACTGGTGCAGAGGGCCCTGCTCTTGCGAGCTTACAATCTAGTCGGTGGTTGAGGGGAGTGAGACAATAGAGAGGACTGCTTGGATGGGGATGAGTTGATCTGGTTCTTCCGATGATGTGTTGAGGCTGTAATGAAAAAATGTAGACACTGCAATTAAAAAATGGCATTAGGTGCAGCAGCTGAATATTGAATAATGTTTGATACTGTTTACTTCAATATAAAGTAAAAACTGAAACATATTTTCAGCAGCAAAAATATGAGAGCCAGTATCATATATTCCAGGCACGCATCTTATGCGACCTGTTAAGAGGCTAGCCATGATTTCCATATCAGAATTTCTCAGATGTTCCTTTCAGTTTAACTGTGAATATTTCACCATAGTTTTGCTTTGAAGGCCAAATATGATATGAGCAAATGTGTCTTCAACCTGTCACAGAATAGAAAATGCTCTAATTTGATGAATATAACAACAGTGAAGCTCACATTAGGAAAGTTAGGAAAGAAATATTTTTTTAACCGATCATACTGTTGTCATTTAAACTGCTGATACCTCTAGATGCAGTAGTGTACCTAAGGGGGGCAGGGGTGTGCCCTGAACTGCCACCTAAAACGGGCCCGCAACTTACTGTTGCAGAGCTCGCACACTGTGCAAGGAGACTCTTTTCCAGCCCAGGTTCCTGCTTCCCCTAGGCAGGAAAAGAGAGTTTCCTCACACAATAGTAAGCTGTGTGCCTGCGTTAGACGTGCCATTGCACCACATAGACATCTGCGTGGCCCCAGTGATGCTCGGCTGGCCCCCGGACCAGTGAAATCTGCAACAGCGGTATAGGGGGTGTGGGACAGTGAATGAATGTATGAGAGAATGAGTCTTTAGGGGCAGAAATGAGACAGGTGGGCTGTTTGGGGTGAGCAGAGGTGATACAGACAGGCTTTCTAAAGGGGCGGAGGTGGCACAGGCAGGTTGCTAAAGGGGCAGAGTTACCACTTCAATGTCTGGCTTAGTGTATAGTGATAGGGGCTAAGCTGCACTACCATCAATGTCTGACTCAGTGTATAGTAATGGGAGCTACCCTGTACCACCATAAATGTCTGTCACAGTATACAGTGATAGGAGTTATGCTGTACCATATCTGTTCAGTAAATGCTATTTATTTAAACTTATTTTATTTATTTATTAGTTAATCATTTATGAGAACTGAAGAGCCTTGAACGTAAGAAGAAGGAGTTTGAAGGTGATGTGCTAGAAGCCAAGACATCAGTTCTTCTGTGGGAGCAAGTGGTTTTCTGGAGCAAAGAGAGAAAATTCTGGTAGCTGAGTTGAAAACAGAATGTAATGGAGATATATGTGAAGCCCAATGAGCAAGGAGTTACAGTAGTCTAGATGGGAAATGATTAGTGTGTGCATAACTATTTTTATTGTAGAGTGAGAGAGCAATGGGGGATTTAAGGAAAATTTTGAACAACGTTTTATCTACTTCCTTAATGTAAAAAAAATCCAGAATTTTCCTTGGGTGTGTAGTTAATTGCCACAGGGTAAAATGTGGAGCTAGCCTGAGGTGCTGAGAGAAATTCAGGTGGAAAATGTAAGTGGCTCAGTCTTTGAGATACTACATTTTAATTGGTGGTGATACATCAAGGCAAACTGTAACCTTTTGCTGAATTTCTGGTGAAAGTGAGGGAGTGGAAAGATGATAGTTTGAGTGCCATCTGCATGGCGGGAATAGTTAAAGTTAAAATTTTATGAGTCACCCATGGGGAATAGTATGTAGACAGAAGGGAACCCAAGAGCTGGGGTATTCCTAGTGAAAGGGGAAATGCTGTAGATGAGGTGTTGAATGCTGAAACGTGTCAAAAGCAGCAAACAGACCAAAAAGGAGGAGAGAATTGCTTTATGGAGATCGTTAAATACTTTAGTATGGGCAGTTTCAGATGAGAAAAGCATGGCAAAACAGATTGCATTGGGCCCAGGAGACAATGTGAATTCAAGAAGGCAAATGGGAGAGAGTAGACTAGACTTTGAGGCAAATGGTAAGGGGGATGCAGGGCACTAATTGGAGACAGATATTAATGTATTCATCTTGAGAATGTGGTACGTTATTGAAAAAGGGAGGACAAAGTGCCAGCAGATAATGAGGAAATAAATATACTTGTTAGTATGGGGCTATGGAAGATGACAGAGGATTAAGGATGTGGGAAGGTAAGGGATCCAGTTAAGAGGTGCGAGTGGTGAGGTGAAGTAAAATGTACAGCTCAGATTCTGTAATCATGGAGAAAGAGGCAAAAAATCAAAAGGGTCAGGGAGGGAAACTACAGAGAATTTCTTAATGCATTGGATACTATCAATATTTGCTTGAAGAATTCAGTAAACACTTGAAAGGGTAAGAAAGGAATGGGTGGAGGCAGGAGGGCAGGGGCACAGAATAGTCTGCATGACTTTGATTTGTTGGTATTTACTATTGAAGAATAATAGTGCTGTTTAGCAGAATTAAACCAGGAGAGGAGGGATTTGAAATGAGGGTAGTGTGAGTGGGTACATGTGCGGAAAAAGCTCCAGTTCAGCCATAAGAGTAAATTTAAAGGGATGTTTGTGTCAAGACTTGCATAAAAAAACAAAGATTAATGGTGTAGTGCCACATCTTTATAGGAAGGGGAGCAAGGGTTGGTCACATTTAAAGTGGAAAAGGGGATACAGATTGTAAGCTCATTTGAGCAGGGCCCGTCTCACCTATTGTTTCTGTAAGTCAAATTGTTATTTTATATACAACTTGTTATGTGCTGTCTACCCTTTGCACAGACCTATGGAATTTGATGGCGCTATATAAAACAATAAATAATAATAATAATACAGAGATACTGCAGCTCTTGGCCATAATATATGGACAGCTGGTTACCTGAAGGCCTGTGCACAATCCATGGTTAGATTACGTGATGTGGAATGCTGTCCTGCTGTTACTTTTCTCCACAAAGCAGACATGAAGAAAAATATTCCTTCATGGTTCTAGATATGTTGAATTGTTATCTTCCTTGCGTGTAGACCTGCCAGCTGTGTACATAGCAGACATAAACAAATAATAAAATAGTTCTATAGGCTTACACAATTCTTTTATAAGTATATAGTTTTCACCCTTGATAAACAATGGATTGTATGAAATTCTGTTAAAGTACAAGTTTCATTTTACAGACTAGTCATATAGTCATAATAGCTTCTATATAAGATATGCTTCTCACGCTATTTTCATCTTATGCCATCTAAGTTGGTCAAAACATTTGGTCCAGGATTTGCCATGGAGCTGGCACAAAGTTCATAGAGTAGAATGAAGAGTAGGAAGTGAGAAGGGTAGGTTTGTTGGATGACTTCCACACAAAGCAACCATATAGCCTGGATACCAGGAGTATTCTACATTCCCTGTACTACTTCTTAGAGTAATCCTGAACCGGATTGCCAAGCAATGGAATAACAAGGTTTAAAACCAACACTTGGAAAGAGCAGCTGGAGATCGAACAAATGCATGGCACTCCAGCCATTGGCTGAATTTCATGAGAAGAAATATTGTGAAGGATCTGGAGGACAAATGTACAATTCTATACAATCTAGGATCTTCTCTCTAGAGACTGTTGTATCTAGTTTTGCCCCCTAGTGGTATGAGGCTAATGACATGATTCCAAGAAACCAAAAAGAATCCCTTAAACCATAAAAATTTAGCAAATACACATAAAAAGGTTCTTCTAACTATACTGTAAAAACAATCTGCTCTTCATAGTATTAAACAGATACCTTTAAATGTCCTCTTTTAACACCTAAATTTAAATTTAAAAAAAAAAAAACACTTTACTAAACATTTCCCTAAAGAAAAAACCTTTAGGAATTTTTTAACTGCAACACATTTTACCACTAGATTTTACTATTCATATAAAATGGGTATTTATGCTTTAATACATTTTAGAATGTTTAATTTCCCCTTAGTCTATAGATTTTATTTCTATAACATGATTTTTGTGTATCCATTTAGAAAAAACCCATAAGTGTTACAGTAGCATTGATGGTGTTATCTATCAAATTATTCAGTGTATGGAATTTGTCAGTTTAGAATGCATGCTTCTGGTTTCCTGTACAGAACTTATCAGTGTTACTCACAAGAGAGAGCATTTGAATACATTATCTCATAACTGATAGATTCACTCATCATATTTGCAGTTATCTCACTTTCCACTTACAATCTCTTTCTTCTCTATTTAGTTTTCTCTTTCTTTGAGTGACAGTAGTTGCAGGACACGATATTCCTGTTGACCTGCCTTACCTGCGTATATAGAACAATATAGATCTTATGAACTCATCCAATGGCTGGGTTCCCATACATTTGTACCTAGGCTCTTACAACCTCCAGGTGTTGTGTTACCTAAATATAATTAGATTATTGGTTCACAAAAGAACACGAAGAAGTATAAGTATCTTGAGTACAACTTCTCCTGTGATGCTCAGATAAGCCAGATTCATTCATAGCTTAAGTCCGCCAAGGCCCAGGATCAATGGCTGTCCTCTCTACTGAGCGCCAGGAGATGGCATGACATCATATCCCAGTACTCCACGTCAGAAACATGCACAACATCAGGTACAAGTTACTATGAAGGCGGGAGAACAGAACAAAATAATTATGGGATCTGCCCCTGGTTTGTGGCAGGGCCTACTATTGCCCATACTTGTTAGTCTTGGCTTGTATACATTGCTGCCAAAGCCAAATGACCCAGCCACTATGACCTTGTGCCAATGTGGCTCAGTCCCTTGCATGGGAAAAGCAAATGCATAATTTAACAGTTATAAAAAAAATCAAAGGACTATAACAAAGAGCCTTTTCATTCTGAAATATGGCCATGCGGGGGGGGGGGGGGGTCTGGCACCACCAGATCCATGTATAATGTAAATTATGGCTGTATCTATAGGAATTGTGGCTGCCTATTTATACGGTATATTCCAACACTGTGACAAGTGCTGGGCAGTAACATTCAGTCTATACCGATACTATATGTAAGTGTATAGTGCTGCAGTCTATTAGTAGCTATATAAAAATCTTAAACCCCAGTCTACTATGTTTGGAAGCATCATGGTGTCTTTTTAACCAAAAGATGAACATATTGATGTTTTTTGAGACTATTCATCAGACTTTAGTATTTTCCTGGAATTGTGGAAGTTATATTTTGCAGTTAGATCATCTTATATTAAAATATATTTTTACAAAAAAGGCTAAACAATACTAAGAATATGTAATGCTATGTAGCAAAAGCAAAATGGATTAGGTACGAGAGATAAATGCCATAACAAACACAACTATGTTACTTTCCACTCAGTGAAACCACATTTTTGCTGATGCTATGATATTTATATCTAAATACTTGACTTTAGGGTGATCTCCCATCTTTTTTTTATCACTAGTGACAGATTAAAAATATGTTTTCAGCCTAGCAATGATTAGGGGCATAGAAGGGTAAATTATTCAGGGGGCCCAGACCTCATGGTGTAATATGACCTCATACGGATATATGTGTAATATGTATGGAAATAACTGACACTAAATCTGTTGGTGTTGTTTGTTTATCTTTGTTTGTGAAACCACCAAGGTTTATTGCGTGTGTTTCAAGATAATGGCTAGATAATATCTCACCTTGTATAGACTGTTTCGGAGGAGTTTGCTTCTCCTTTTAATTTTTACAAGCTGAAAAAAATAAAGATATTGTGTTTTAAGTCATCTAGTTTTTGCATAATATCCCTTTTCTGCAAGACATACACCCCGACTCCTTATCATGCTGCTTGTGGTCAACAATCAAACGGTTCAACCGACGGGACACTCAACTGGACAAATTGGAGGAAGGGACTTCATTAGGATTGCCATAAAGAATCAGCTCAGTGTGGTGTTTGGGCAGGGATTGTCACCAAAAATATCACAATGACAACAATGGTTTATTAGTGCACAATTAAAACCAGGTTTTCATCATTGCTAACCTACATTACTGTGTACAGCGCTGTATTTTATTGGACTTTCACTTTAAGAATACATGACCCAAGACTTGAGCTTCTAAACTACATGAAAAAACAGGGATCTTAACTTTACTTGCTGATCGATCTTCTTATCTGCAGTAGTAGTGCTTGTTTAACAATGGGTGAGCCTTGTAGTAGAGTTTGTTTTGTGCAGAGACTTATGATAATTGACGTCACAGAGTTCTCATAATACCATGAGATCTGTTTTATCTCACCATCACACTTTTTAAAATACAGGTATCAGAATTCTGGGTGTTAACATTTTGCTCACAGAGGTCTTTTCATTAGAGCGAATGAACTTCTCAAGTAGTCAGGCTTTATCAACATCAGATACTTCTCAGGAAAAAAGGTCTTTTCATAAGTGCAGGGAATGATCTGCTGTGATGTCTTTACTGATATCAGATATTTCTACAAAAATATAGCAAATAAAAAAGGAATGGAAGCCTATCATATTATGGCAGATCGCTAATGATTTTGTTGAATCTTTACAGTGTATGAAGATATAGTCACATGTTTGGAGATCAAAGGTTCCACTCCAACAGCCATCAACTGAAGCTTTTCTTACATATGAGGTTTGCCAAAAGTCTCAGCTATAAGACAGCACAGAAAGTACACGCCACATTATTTCTTCAAGAACAGTGTCAGGGCCACTCTTATGCTAAATAGCATCCCAGGCGAATTGCATCTTTCTTGTTCCCCTCACATTTAGAATGCCAATGTAGGCATAAAAGTCTTGTGCCCATCCCTCATGAAAGTTTCCACCGCATCCCAAGCAGGCGCCAGATCGGTTTTCAGATATTGAGGACATTTTGTGGGTAACAGCCATGCCAGGACCTGATTACCACTCCAGCATATGCCCAGTGATACGCTACAGAAGCATAAAAACATAGCATGCAGCTGGGCATATCCAGATGTCAGCCATAGTACGTCATCAGGCGGCAACTGGCCTTGAAGTTCCAGAGCCGCCTCACCTTTTCCTAGTCCGGCCCTGGTTACAGTGTCCATGGTCTAGCTGCCCGAGTCACCTGACAATAAGACCAGCCTTGATTACTTTGTTGCAGCCTCTGAAAGCCTTTTTTTACTTGACATTTTATCATTAATTTGGTTAATATTTGCTATTTCTTAACTAAACCTTCTGCTGTATACCCTTCCCCCACAAAAAACACACACTTAGTTCTGCATATTCCTACATTAGTATTTGTAGGTATCAGCCACATGATACAGAATGTGACTGGATCAATGGCAATAGTAAAGACTGACTTCATATCTACCTTTAAAGATATTAACTTATTCAATTCTACCACCAGCTTCCCAAATATTTTCTTTTGATGAGCTGCCATGTATGTCTTAATAGATAGATATTACGTGTTTTTTTAAGACTTAGACTTATATGGCTGCCTTACCCTCAGCAGCTACCTCCTGTACCTACCTACATAGAAGTACACACTTTATCAGTATTTTGTCTTTATATATTTTGATCCGGAAATTGTGATGTATTTTGGGGATCCTCCCGATAAAAAGTACAGAAAGGTACGAACTGAGTTCTCTTTTAATCAGTGTTTGCTCTTCCATTCTGACGTTGACATCTGAAAATATTTAGACAGTAACCTGCCAAATAACAGCCGCAACATACAAAGTAAACCCTGCTTCCTTTTATTAAAACAAACCAATCCTAAAGTAAATATCACATTCTGAGAATAAATGTTTTATGGGTACATCCCTACAAGCCATATCTGAAAATACTTTATACCTGGTGACCTTAAATATTCGATTTGCTTGAATTCATGCATTAAGTTGTGACATAGTAAAATGCCTTCTGGCAAGTTAAACTACTAGCTCAGTTTTTGAAATTGTTCGGTCGTTTTCTTTATTGTACTGGTCAGCAGGTCTACACCTCTGTTCATAGACATAAAGAGTAACTGCATAACCCACTGGTTCTACAACTTCAACACACTTGCTAACTTCTTCATCATTTAGGAAACCTCCCAAGGTACCCAATAATGGTAACATCATATCACAGCTCCAACTATGTTATATGATGGTGGCAAGAAGTCATATCCAATCCCTCTCAATCTTGTGTGGTGTCTTTGAGCCATTAAGTCACAATGGTCCCATGCAGCGTACAGTTCTATTCACTTTTTGCACACTCGCCACTGCTGCTATTCTGATATACAAAATAGGGTCACTGGTTGGGACGTCCAAGAAGTGGAAGACTTATAAAGAACGTAATATAAGTGTAACTCATGTCCCTTCTCCCGCATGAACCTGCTTGCTGGAACAGGAAAGGACCTGATGGAGGCCGCCCATCACCACAGCTGAGTCTCCAGCTATCAACCTAGATCACTTATGTGGAAGCTACATGCTAAATCCTGTAAGGTTCTCCTTTCTAGAAGAACAATCTTGGCCCTGCATGATGCACATTTCATAAGCAGAGGTTTTGAAAAAGCTACCCCAATTAAGCATTATGAAGGGCCAACTCATTAAATCATGCAGTAATAGCCTACTTTGTGAATACAACTAAAATGTGTGCATATCAGAGTTCAATAAGCATTTTTCTAGGCAAAACATTCTATACATTTGTGTGGGAGACCTAATGTTATTTGAGAAGCAAAATGACCTGACCTTAACCATGATTATATGATCAGACTAAATAGCTGGGTATTATGAAAGGGGCGTAAATAAAATGTGATTCCAATTGGGCCATGGATGAGGTAAGAAATAAAAATAGGATAATTTAAAATGAGTTCAATGATAGGGAAATATTGTGTAATTATATGCATTAAGAAATTGTTTGAATAATGACTGTGTTAAACAATTTACAGAATCAGGCATGAAAATATCTGCGTGTACAGAATTAACTACCGTGAATGCCTCTCCCTACTTTGGACACTTCAAGTATTATATATATATACCTATGGTCCACAGGATGCAGGATGAGATGAGGTTTGCTCAAGCCCAACACCTGGCTCATTTAAAGGTGTGACTTCTGGGATGTGGTTGTTGCATCATGGCCCACTAAACTCTGACTGCATGTAATGAACGGAGATGACATTCAAGTTGCATTTGAATGAGGCCATCAATGTAAATGATGGCTTCACATATTCATTTCTTTAACTCTGTGCATAATGGATTGACTTAATATCCCACCAAGCTCTTGCCTGTTAGCTGGGATGTAAATTTTATGACATTATTATATGAGATTTCTTTAGCCACTTTTCATAGTTGACCTGATAGAAAGGTTGAATACTAAGAATCATTAATAGACATTTCTGCACTGGTATAGAAGATAAGTTGCTTTGGAGCAGTCATATGAAATCATTTACATGTGATAGAAAGTACTTAATCTGTACCCCCCAGCCTCAATATGATATACATGCTATAGGGTGTTAAGATCTAATTGCCCCAGCCGGTCCATGCTATGCAGAATGTTAGTTATACAGTATGCTGCCCCAGCCTCTCCATGTTATAAAATGTGTTTGCTTTGCCTTTAAAAGTGGTTTACTCTCAAATGTCATATATACATATAAGGCATACCCTTTAGAGCTCTTAAATCTGTCCCAAAGCCGACAGTTTTGGTCAATGTTAGTGTTTATATAAAATGCAGGAATATATTGGACATGTCACCAGTGAAACAGTCCATCTCTGTCATAATATTGTCTTTTTTTATGTCTGTTGTGATCCTGAATATCAGAATTCAGCGCATTAATACTAGGGTCCCTTTTATATTCACTCATAACCTTGTCTCTACTTTATATCCAATTCTTTATTGCATGCTATAGGTGAAAAAAGTTTTAGTGAATAGATACTGGGTTGACTGGGTAGGAAGTAATGGCTACATCCTACGATCTAAGGTTAGTTTCGGTGTCTTGCGTCAGATAGTCTTGGCCGTTACGCCATTTATGTGGCTTGGCTTCATTCCCAGAACAGGGAGTCAATCAACTGAAATTAAATGTTACAAAATAAAACAAGTCAAGATGTTGCTCTAAAACCATCAAATAATATAAAAACACTCCAATTCTCATACACCATGAGATACATCTTATTTTACTTATATATCATATAAAATGTTTTTTTTTTATACTTGTTTATACAAGATCTCGGCAAAATCTGGATGAAAAAAAGTGTTATTTTAGTTATTGAGGGTATATTCCAAAATTCTTGGTGGCTTAAAAGACTACTCATCATTAATAGTAATGGGTGTTAAAAAAGATACAAGAAAAATATCTAGTGTTATTTATATGAACACTGTCTTTTGATATAAGGTTCGTTTACTAAAGATCTGCTCTCCTTTGGGTTCTGCTTGCTCATATAGGCATTTATAGTCACTCCAAAGCTTACATTACCATACATTTAAGAGAAATGTATTTTTAGCATGTAGTCATTTGCTAGTTTCACACATTTACTATTTACCCACTAGTCTATCCTTCCTCTGATGAGTTTTGGCTCTTCCCTGACTATCCCAGCAATTTACATTAAATTGTGATGGTGTTTTATATAAGGACAGTTATTTCATGTCTAGTCCCCTTCCCTGCTATCCTGCCAGTAGGCTTATAGGATTAACACTAAGCAACCCAGATAAACATACAGGATTTTATGGCAACATATGGTCTTCCATACAAGTGGAACATTTCCAATGTCATATCATGTGTATGTGAAGGTCACTTTTCATTAGTCAGTTTCTTAGTAACCATGTGTTTGGTTCAAGGATAATGGGGCCATCTTTGCCCTCTTTTGGGTTACAAAGCACAACCCTGTCCCTTGATTCCATAATTCCATAGACAGCCGTACATTGTGAAGCATTCATATGGTTTGCTGGGTTTAGCAACAGATGCCCTCACACTGCCTTTCACCTTTTTCTATTCCTTATGTTTGTCATCACCCCATTACCTCAAGATTGTAAGCTTGCGAGCAGGGCCCTCTCCATCTAATGGATCGGTTTATCTTATGCTATCTAGTCTTATTATACTCCATGAATATATGTATTGTAAGAAGCGCTGTGTAAATTGTTGGGGCTATATAAATTAAAGATAATAAGTTTAACGCCTAAGCATCTAATGACTTTGCTGTTTCTGCCCTTTGTGTTATGTTATTTGCAAGGATTTGCACCCAGAATATTTCAAGAACAATTACTTGCAGACGGCCACTTCAGACAACAAACTAATGTTGGTTTGATACTTTACTAAATAAGTGCTCTGTCCTTTAGCTGAAAATATGGCCTGTGCACGCTCCTATATACTGTGTGCAGTTGGGCTCCGTTAATAATACAATGCCAAGAAGAAGATGTAGCGAAGTATGGAGAAATCTGGATATACAGTATAGGCAGTAGCGTACCTAGCGGGGGGTGGGGGGGGCGGTCCGCACCTGGTGCCGCTCATCAGGAGGGTGCCAACTTGCCAGCACCCGGCACCCCTCCCCTCCCTTGAACCCGGCTTAAAATCACTCAAGGGAGCCGGAGGTCTGTTAAAGACCTCCGATACCGCTCCCTTGCGATCCGCGCGACAACTGCTGCTGTGCGCCGGGGTTTGTTGTCAGATCCCGGTGCACAACACTGAAGCCGTGTCCACCGCCATCTGTGCCCTCTGAACCGGAAGTAGAAGAGGAGCGAAGAGGAGGAAAAGGAGCTGACTGCTGTAAGGAGAAAAGAGGAAAGGTAGGAAAGCATTCAGTTTCAGTGAGAGTGACAGTGAGAGTGGATTAGTATGTGTGGATTGGTATGTGTGGATTGGTATGTGTGGATTGGTAAATGTGGATTGGTAAATGTGGATTGGTAAGTGTGTGAGAGCGATGGGTGTTATGCTGTACCATTTCCAATGTCTTTCATTATATAATTATGCTCTAAAGTACATCATAACTCCCATCACTCTATACTGTTCCATACAGTGGCAGAGCTGGGAGACAGAGGCCTTCCACCCCCACCGCAGGACTCCTGAAAGGTAAGTGAACTTTAAAGGGGGGAGAGGGTAGATAGTTAGAAGGGGGTAGATAGGGAGAAGGGAGTGAGAAGGGGTAGATAGGGCAGGAGGGAGTGAGAAGGGATAGATAGGGCAGAAGGGAGTGAGAAGGGGTAGATAGGGCAGAAGGGAGTGAGAAGGGGGAAAGGTAGATAGTGAGAAAGAGGGTAGTAAGTATATTGGAATAAATAAACAGTGAGAATGAGTGAGAGAATGAATGAATGTGTGGAAAATTTGTGTGAATGAGTGAGAGAATAAATGATTGTGTGAATTAATTATGTGAATGAAAGTGTGAATTAGTGAGTGACTGTAAAAGTGTTTGTGTGTATGATAGATGTATAGTTGATTTGTGGAAAGGCAAAGATGGCACAAGCAGGATGTTTGAGCCTTGGGGACCAAGATGACACAGGCAGGGTGGTTATGGGACAAAGATGGCACAGGCCGGGCTATTTGGGGACAAAGTTGACTCATGGTAGGCTGTTTGGGGACAAAGATGGAGGTCCTATGTGTGTAATCTGGGTGCTGGTCTGGTTCTATGTGGGCAGTGTGGATGCCAGGGCTGGCTTTAAGTTATGCAACCTATCATCTATGCCTGTATCTCTACCTTTATTGCTGAGTTCTTATATGATTTCCAGTTGATCTATACCTGCAATGCTATGTTTCCATACATTATTATTGTATACTTGCAAATACAGGATTTGTATGTCTGATTCTATGCCTCCAGTGTGGAGTTCACATGTAAACAATAATAATAACAATATTAATATATATATGATTGCTGACAGCAATCACACTCCTATCATGCCCAGGCAACCAGTACATGCTAGAACCTGGACATGATAGGAGTGTGATTGCTGTTAACAATCATATATATATATATATATATAGATATATATTAATATTCTTATTACATTTTTTGTCCTATTTTGGTGTGTTACTTACTTTAAATAAAAGTGTTAGATTTTTTTTTTATGGTGAGGGGGTCATATTCAGTTTCGGCCAGGTAAATGCTGCATTTTCGGTTTCAGTCCAGAATTCATTTCGGTGCATCCCTACTACTAAGCCAGACAACAAAGTGGTAGGCCTACACCGCATCAATGTTTGGCTTAGTATATAGTGAAATAACTTTTGCTGCACTATTGTAAATGTCTGGCTCAATGTATAGTGATAGGGATTACGCTGTACCACCGTCAATGTGTGCCTCAGTATATAGTGATAGGTATTATGCTGTACCACCGTCAATGTCTGCCTCAGTATATAGTGATAAGTGTTATGCTGTACCACCGTCAATGTCTACCTCAGTATATAGGGATAAGTGTTATGCTGTACCACCGTCAATGTCTGCCTCAGTATATAATGATAACAGTAATGCTGTACCACCTTCAGTGTCTGCGCCAGTATATAACGATAGAAGCTATGCAGTTTTAAAGTGTGGGGGGGGGGTTGCCAAATACAGGATCCGCCCCAGGTGCCAAATACTCTAGGTATGCTCCTGAGTATAGGAAATTCCCATACTGTGACTATCACCTGGAGCCCACACAAATCAAGACAGGAATGTGTCTGGATCCTTCTGAAAGCACAATATTGACACCCTTTCTCTTACTAGATAAATCAGACTGTGAACGCAGAAATATAGATTTTTAAATCAGTACCAATCAAACTTAGATTGAGTTAAATAACACTTTTTATTAAAAAACAAGGGGAGCTTTAATGTATGGTGCACGTGAGATATTTAAAAAAAACATGAGATATTTACTCAGAAAAGAGTGGATAATGTAGACAGTATTTGGTTAAATATAAGCGAGTGACTGACTTGTATGTTTCTTTTTAATTTCTAATAGGAATGATCTCCATGATGCAGCCAGGATGCGGGGTAATGTGGTCAGCCTGCCTGACTCCAAGGGTACACCAAAGGGTTTGATTTACACGGGACCACCGCTGGCATGTGGATAATCTCTTTACCGAACACCCTGACTGCGACAGTGCAAGAGAACATAAGAAGAGCTGTGTATTTGTGAGCACAATACAAATTAAAGTAGTACAAAATACAGTTTTAGTAAAAGAAACAAAGAATATGGTTTGTATTCAGAGATCAGCAGACAATGAGTTATTTATTTTCAGTCTGTGAAACGCCACAGAAGCCATAAAATGTCATCGTAGAAATTATCTGCAGGACATTTGATCTACTGTAGTCAGGTCTTTTATACCTTAAAGTTGGCAGATATTAGTTTTGTTATCGACCATATAATTATTTTTACCAAAATGTCAATATAAAGCGGGCTAGAAGTCACCATAAAAATGTCTTATCAAAGAAAAACACGTCCAAAACACAAAATTTACAGAAATACGATCACAAAAGTACACTATTCAGCATACTGATTCAAAGTATGGCTGTGTAGTCAGTAGGGTGCCTAGTGTTGTGCGCTAGGAATGGAGAGGCAACGTGACTGATGTCAGATGCCCTCTGAGCAAAGCCGCGTAGCTATGAAAATGAGCAAATATCTGCTGGCTTTTTGGCAATACGCAGCTTCCTTATGGGACGTGATATGCCATTTGTGGCCTCTGTAGTAACGCAGTGATGTCGCATTTTAACATCATAGCTGCGCTGTTCCAAGTTACGGAAGCTTCCAGGTCACAAGTAGTAGAGGATCATGAATAGGTGAGTATTCCTGTTAAACCTCCATTTAGTAAAATGAAAGCTTTAAAACTTCAAATAAAGGATTTTTTACTTTATTGCTATACCAATTGCTACAATACGTATATTACTAAAAAAAAATTCGACTCTAGCAGTATAATTACATATAATACAAATATCCCCATTTATCAAAAGTCACGATTTCCACAATAGAGGTGAGTGATATATATTTATTTCAGACTGAAAGTATAAAGTGGCAATAGTTCTCAGCCACCTGACAGCTGCTCGCTGATTAGCGGTGAGCAATAAGCACACTTTCATATCAGTCAATGTGAAAAAAGAAAAAAAACTCGAGTTATGTGGGTCATCCAGGAAAGATCTGTTCTTCTTTATATTCTTTAGAACAATAGGTATGCAAATGGTAAAACAAGGTATAGGGGCAGTGTGTGTGTGTGTGTATGTGAATGTGAATGTGTGTGTGTGAGTGTGTATGTGTGTGTATGTGTGTGTGCGTATGTGTATATGTGTGTGTGAATGTGTGTGTGTGTATGTGTGGATGTGGATGTGTGTGTGTGTGTGTGTGTGTGCGCGAGGGTGTTATTTCGTAACTCATGCCCTCATTTTTGTTTCTAATGTCTTGTGAAATATTGCATTCTAACTTTTCTCACTATATCATAGTTTCTATTTGTGCTAGTTGCTGTATTACTAGGAAACTATGATACCCATGTATACTTTACATGTACTTTTTAGTGTATTTATAATAAGTAGTTTGTCATTCTGATTAGCTCACTTTAGGAGATTTTGTTTATATCTGGTTTATAGCATATTTCGGCACAATGTGCTACTGAGTTGCATGTATTGACAGCAAACCCCTGGGCCGCTTTGAAGATTTGGGGCCACCTTTCCGCTCGCCTTGTGTTTCTCCTGTTTGCCTTGTCCTTGTTCCTGTGCTCCTGCTCCCCTTTATGGCCTCCTCGGTTTGTTATATGGACCTGTGATTCTTTGTTGCCTGCCCCGGACCGCCTGACCACGATTCTGCTTGCCCCCTTCTTGGATTTTAATGCCTTCTGACGTTGTTGCCCTCTGCCACAGGATTCCAGACCGTGTAGTGAATGCAGTCTCTTACACCTAATGAATTGTAATACATCTGCTAAAAAGGATTTCCAAACACAGTAAAATTGGTCATCAGCTTAATCTGTTTATCCAGAGGTTTAGTTTGCTTCACCAGCACACAATAATCCTCTATTGATTGACCTTTATTTAATCACCTTTCCCCATGTATGTATTTCCTTACCTGTAATTCCACAGCACACGTATGTTTTGTTTAGCAACTCAGACCGTCTAGGTCACCACCCAGGTTAACTAAATACACAGTGATGGAAAATCTCTTGAAAAAAAAATATTTCCATGTTTCCTCAACAATATAGAATAGAGTGGGGCTGGGTGACAATAACAGTATGTCTGTTGTTGACGTTGACCAGAAACAATTAGATGGTTGTTGCTAGAAACATAGAATTTGACAGCACATAAGAACCATTCAATCCACCGAGTCTGCCCATTTTTGCCTTCTGTTCTGACTTACAATATTAAAGTATTTTAATGGGGTATAATTATAGAATTGCATTACACATTTGGAGTCCATTAAGCAAGGGCTGTGCTGGGCTGAAAATAGCCCTGAGATGACATATTTTTATCCCATTTCACATTTGAAATCTTCTTAGAATAATCATCACAATTTACTTACAAAACCGCATATGGACATATACAGCTTTCAACTATCTTTTCATTAACATTACATTTATACAGAGGACAGTCATTTCGAAGCTGATCTGTTATACTAAAAAAAAAAACAATAAGTATGTTCCCAGAAGCGTAACTGCCAACACAAAGGAAAACGTAGTGAAGACAACATAAAGAATCCAAAGGGACTCTTGTGAGTTATGCGTTGGACCAGAATTGGCAGGTTAACTAGAAAACAAACGTCCATCTTGCATTGTTTGATGTCTGACAATGTCAATATGGGCAGCTGTTGCCTCAACTTGTTGCAAGACGGCGCATCCCATTGGGGCAAATAAATTGTTAGTCTTATTCATTATTGCACGTTCTCCTGCCTTTTAGTGGTTAATCCTGCAGGGTTATGGGGAACATATTTATGAGAGAGTATAACAGATCCACCTTGGATCCACCAGAAGTACAAGCGTAAAGTTGTAATTATTGTTACAAAAATTTACACCAAACCTAGGCTTCTGGCTACTGGGATCTGTAATACTAGGGAAACATGTCAGCTGTGAGCAGTTTTCATTTACCTTTAATACGTTAAATGTTGTCTGTTGTTATTGTTTAAGGTCAATCGTATCAAATATTAAAAAAAAAAAAAATACATTTTGTTTTTGCTTTTATACTTGACTACAATTGACTACTTTCAAACAAGTAAAAAAATACAGAAATATATATAAAATGTATTTTTTATGAACAATATGATTTTCAGTAGATCAAAACAGAGTTTTTAACGCAGATGGAGAACAAGAGTTTCCCACACCTCTCATCTTTGTAAAGGTAGTTAACACGTCACTCCCCATCATCACTTTTTAACTGTTGGTTGCCACCTAAGTTAAATAAAAAAAAATCAATTATCTCTATTTACCTTTCTCAAAGATTTCCCTTAGATGTGTATAGCTATCCACAAGTGAAATCCATTATAATATCCCCACAATTTGTTTTGTCCAGTTTTTTTTTTTTAAAAAGTGCATACTTGAGCTCGAAAATTGCATCAGAGTGGGGCTCCATGGCACATTTAGAAGGTGGTCAATGATTTGTAATGGGAACATCTGTTCACAACGAATCCTCAAATACATATTCCTGATTATGCCAGTACTTTAGTGAATAGCCATCTAGACATGGCTCTATTCAGACACGCAAAAGGGATAAGCGAACCAACACTGAAGCCATTTGTAACTAAATAGCATTAAATAAATTAAGGTTTATTGAGATTACAACATTTCAGGACAAAGATGCAAGGTACATGTAGATGTTCGGGTTTAAAGGTATACAATATTCACAACTATATTCAAAAATACTCTTTAGTTATTGATTTCATATTATAGGGCCAAACACAAAAAAGCGAACATTAATGAAGAAATCTGGATTCACGATATGTCATATAGTCCAGCATTGTACTAATTTAAATAACAGCATAACAAGGTATCAGCATTCATCTGTGGCTCCTTACTTTAAAGCCATGTTATTCAACAGAATCATGCATTCGAAATGTATATGAATATTCATCATTTATAGTGATTCATCGATAAGTGAGTTTTAGCACAGAGCTACCCAGAAATTGATTTTCATCCCAGTAGAGTAGACCCCAAAGTGTAAAAACATAAAACAAAGAAAGAACTCAGCTTCCTCGGGACACCAGAGCCCGCAACTACATCAAAGTACCCTGAGTTTGGGGAGTGCTATCTAATTTTTAATGGCTATGAGAAGGCTTTAAATTGCTTTAAATAGCTTGAGAGTCTCATTTTTAGTTACAACCCGGGAATCTGAATGTGTATGCCTGTAATACTTTTTAGGTTGTGTGCTCCACTTTTTGTATATTTTTTCTACTGCCCAAAATGTGAAAACACTGAAGGCTTTTTATACAAGAACTAGGCAGACTATCAGTACAAAGCTCACACCAATCCCAGGTATGTCAGGGGTCAATCATTGTAGGTAGGCAGAAGTGAGGGAAAAAATAGGAAGAGGAGTAGGGATGACCCTGACTAGTTCTGTTTTCTCCTGAAATGAACCACAGTTGTGGTCATTAATGGAAGGGTTCTATTTAGGTCTTCATGTTATCTTCAAGACCCAAAAAAGTAAGGGGTGAAAAGGGAAGTACTGGGCCATGATCTCCAAAGCATTCTTGGTATCCATGGGCAAGCCAGCATACCTTCAGAGGTGGAGCACTGGGGCATCATCTCCTGGCTCTTAGAACATGCACAACTTGAGGCCCTGGGGCAGTGCCCCCAACCAGATCTACGGCAGTGACCTCATAATTACTCAGCCGTGCATCTATTTGGGGTCTGTACCTTCCCCGGGATCTTGGTTCAGGAACAGGAACTGGGATATAGTTAAATTAATTACTATAGCCTATCAAAGCTTTATCTGGAACTACCAGATAATTAATAAGGTCTTCTTTTAATTACTAGAAGGTCTTAATTTCTTGCATCTTGTCTCTCAATCCATGTTTTAATATTTTTTGTTGTTTCAAAAACACCTTCACCTTTTCACTGTTTTGCTTAGACTGGTCTATGGAAATGTAAATGAACTGAACGGGAAGTCACTGAATCCAGTGCCATTTCACGCATGTAAAATGTCAACACCAGTGTGCGAGGGAACAGACATTTACAGAACAATAGTAAATATTTGCAATGTAAAGACATCGCTAACACACAGTTACGAATTTCCACCATGACAGACCAAAGGGAGACTCAGTTCAGGTCATAAGACATAATCATACACACAAATATACTTAATAAACATGAATATTCCTTAATGGAACGCATTATGTTAGTAATGATAAGTGAACACACCGGGTTACATGCATTAAAGGTTGATGAACCCAGAAAACTGTGTAAAGTATGATATGCGCACTGTTCTCTAAGCTGCATTCACCAATACGCCATAAAACACCGACCGTGGCGTCAAAGGCATTGACATCGTGTTACGATTAGAATCCTGCTATTGCCATATAAAACCTATGTTTGTAGAGATGGCTGGAAAATTAAAATTTTATATTCTTGAACAGTAAACATACAAGATTGTTAAAATATTAGTGCGGAAACTGCCGGCGTTCTATAAACCTAATGTCAATTAGAAATATGGGTATGGTGTTGATTAGGTAGTGCAGATGCTTACTTTTTGGGTTAGAAATCCATCCATAGGAAGGGTTAATTTGTCCATCTTATATTGCTTTTTAACCTTTCCGGCAAAAAGCCCTTCATATATTCCACCAAATCAACTTTATTGCATGCATAATGTCCCCGTTTGACCGGGCTGATTGCTGCAGCATGTTTATTTTTCTGATTATTCTCTCTCCTGTGCTGTACCCCACACCACTGCTCATTACCATTGAGTTACCTGCGCATGCATACATAATTGGCTGATTTGTACCTCAGATTACCATATTTAAATGGACAGGTGGCATCAATCACACTGGCATGGAGTAATGAGGGACAATAAGCAGTAAATACATAGCGACTGTCAACGCGGCCACATTCTCTCCCGCAGAATCCTCCCCTCTTGTGATTCCTGTACCAGTTATGAAACAAGTTACAGAGGTTAAAAAATACATACAAGCCCCACACATAAGGGGAGCTAGGTGCATGGCTGCAAATATAGGCAGGTAGGTTTAAGCCGATTCTGGTTTGAATACAGGTTTTTATCACCATAGGAACCAATGGAAGGGTTCGACAATCATATACCACTTTCAGGATTTTTACAAGGTTGGGGGTCACTTTTTATGTAACCTCATAGTATTCTAAATACAACAGATGTTATAACACATATATATATATATATATATATATATATATATATATATATACCATTTTACAGATCTGTGGAATCTGTATATTGATCGATAATACATTCTTAATAATACATTTTTAAAAATATCTTTAAAACTTAAAAGTCACTTAGAATGTGTCAAAAATTATATTGGTTCAATGCTTTAAAATACTCTTATCAGTTTAACGAGCAATTTTAAAACGAGTTTTTAAAAAAAACTTTGTACATCACCCAACATTTTCATATTTTCATAAAATATAGGCTAAATATATATATGTTTCTTAACATCCTCTTGTCATCAGTATTTCTCTTCTTGTGAGATGGATGGGTGAATTGGGTCGCGTTGAACTTTGCGGGTTTTGTTTTAGAGAGGTGCTGTGGGATCTCACATGTTAAGCAGCAGGAAGTCAAAGTGACATTTGCTCGGCAAACAGAAGTACTGTAGTTCTCTGCCTCCCTAAGCAAACAGGCACTGCTGCCAGGCTTTCACAATAGCGCATTTAATGCTGGAGGTCATACCGCTGGAAATTCAAACAATTGCTCTCACAATATTCACAGGCCCCGCAATAAAAGCCTCATAGTGGGAAGCATTTTGGAAGGTAACAAATCAAACTATTGTCGTTGACACGCTCGTTAGACAGCTTGACCCGAAATTTTGGGAACATTCTCCGTTTATTCAGAAGAATATGACATTTTATCCTCTGTACCAACAATACAAATGCAAGGGTATGTAATGCCAGTTCTCGCCGCCCAATGATGAGATAAAACTAGCACAATGCTCAGTGATACACAATTTTAATGGTTATGACATGTTATTGAAAAGGGATCCTAGAACGCTGGCAGGATTATATTCCGTAGAGCTGGGTGAGCCAGAGTGGGTTGAAGCCCCCTGCCTTGCTTGGCCTCGAAGGAGAGGCATAAGAACCTAAATATCCAGTGAGTGACTCCAGCTCTGCTTGTTCACCGTCTCAGCACTGGTTCAGGTTGTGCCATAACACTGTCCTGTCCACCTCTGGAACTGTTTGACAACGCTGAATTAATCTGAGTAAAAAAAGTAGCACGTAGCCTTGCTTACCAAGCTGTCGGCCACACTGACATCATCAGCCAACTGCCAGCCTAAAAATACCAGGGCCACCTGGGCATCGCCTGTCTGGCCCTGAGGAAAGATATATTTCTGCCGGAGGTCCAAATCTGCTTCCTTTCCTATACTACCTAGAATAAAGCCAGTTCATCCCGGAAAGTAACTGCCTGGGGTCCTGATAAATGGTTTTTGTTGGGAGGGTGTGGAGAGCAGTAAGGGGCTTGGGTGGGTTGAAAAATAGGGATATGGTAGGATATGAGGCGAGAGACTTCATAAATGTTGGTTGGTTGATGAAGGAATGAGACTAAGTCATTTAAGGCATCTGGGAACAAAACTATTCATGGGAAGGGGACAGGGAGCAAATGGAGTTTAAGGTGAGCAGCAAGCTCATTTTATGTCCACAAAATCAGGAGTCTACAGTAGAGTTAAACATTTCAGCTCCATGACATCATTGTGTATTAAAAAGGGTAAACCCCAGTGAGCTTTTGTTGCAAGAAGGGTTGTATTGGCTCTGCATTATGCAAAAGTAATGAGAGAGAATTTATAAAACTCCCCTCACTGATCTATCTATGCATTATACGGGGCCAGCTTAGCCCTTTTTGCAGGGAAGCTCACATGGGTTTGCTCTTGTTAATGCATTAATTGATTATACCCCTCTGTGTGTCTGTGTACTGCATGCATATCAATGTAGAACCACATAGTATCTCTGTTTCCATGACTTATCTAAATACGTCTTCCGTGGTGGGCATTCAGTTAGTCGTTACAACTTTGAGGCAGCTTTGTCGGAATAACAAATTGAGCTGCATGGCAGTCCCCTGAGTTTGTCTGTGGTCCCCTTCCCCTAAAACTGATCCTGATCTGCTGCTTGTGCAGAGATCACAGTCAATAACAATAGATCCCCACAGACAACAATATTGCACATAATTACTATAAAGAACAAGCATTGTATAGTGTATAATGTGTTTCTGGATATTGTTTTTAATGATAGTAGTATTATAAAGTAGATGAATATAAATGCGTATTCCTATGTGTTTACAAATACAGGGTTAGCAGGAAAATAGGATAACGTATTAGCATCAGATATAGACAGGATCAAGTCATCTGCTATGCTTTGGGCTACTGGAGAGTTAACCACCATCAGGACCTTCCTGAAATCTGTTGACTCTTTGGAGCTTGTCATTATCTTTGTTCTCTGTAACCCTGACACAATGTAAAGAGCTAAGGTGACCCTGAAATTGTTCTGACCAACAGAATAGGATTTAAAGAGCGCAGAGTTTGCTGTAACACACACTGTTTGTCTTTTAATTATTATTTCTGATAAGCCTTAGTAAATAATATGTTTTCCAGTAACTTGTATAAGTGCCGGGGACACTGGAAATAAATGCATAACCCACTGAGTTCAGAGTGTGTGCCCAGAAGCCTTAGTTAAACGGGGAATCGCAAGACAGGACGATCTGTAAATTATTTTCTATCAGGAGGTGCATTTTTATGTAGTGTGGCAACTACTAGGAAGTAGTGATGGTACATGTGGGCAGAATCTTTACGTCATAATGCAATTACTATCATTGGTAGTAACTAACAGAAGACTTTGATTCCCTATGTAAGTATTGAACATGTCAGTCACGCTCAGGCCCGGACTGGGACAAAAAATAGGCCCAGGCATTTAAGCCTGAGCAGCCCATTTTTATTTATTTATTGTTAAAGCCCACCCTTCATGTACCGTCTTTGCATTTACTCATTCACACAAATCATTAACACATTCATTAACACATTCATTTCATCCACACATGAATTCATTTATTGTCATACGCATTCACACAATTCATCCACACATTTATTCATTCATTCTCATACGCATTCACACTACCCCCTCTCCCCATCTTATCTGCCCCTTCTCACTATGTACCCCCTCTATCTATCCCCTCTCCCCCTTTCTCACTATCTAACCCCCACTCTGCCCCTTCTCACTGCACCCCCCTTCCTCCCCACCCTACTTACCTTGTTGCTGGAGCAAGCAGCAACTGCGACCGGGTCCAAACCAGGAGTCTTCCCACAATTTAACCTTATGCTCATCCTACTCTTATTCAAGTCCATTAGTAGTAATGGCATCTGTTTCCATGATTTTCAGAGGTACTTGTGACACTTGACGCACGCTGCGGGAATATCTTCATACATCTGAATGCTTTATCTGCTACTGTTTTATTACCTTTAAGTAAGTTGTACATACGGTATGTAGTGTAAATATGTACTGTATGTACGACTTCATTAAAACCACATTAGTATCTGATAAGTGTTTCCAATTGGCACACTAGGAAATGTAATGGTTTATCTGGACCCGCGAGGACCTGGTTTTACTAATTTCCATGTAGTATTTCTCTTTTGTAAAAGTATTTGTGCTTTTCGTGTACGCAAATACAATGTAATTCATTATTTGCAGATCTAATCCTGGGATCATTTAGTAAGAAACCACTCTCATGTTCGATATTTTCATGCAGTCATATAAATGCATGCATTCAATCAAGGCATTTTGCAACGCAACAATAATCTAAGATTCTGTTCTGGTCACCAGAACAGCAGTTACTGGTGTATGACAACAGAAGGATTCCAGAATGTGAGTCAATACACTGAAAGTATATGGAGAGAAACACAAAGTATGGTCATTACATGGGAGAATTCTGGAATACACGGGCACACTGAAGAAAGAACTACCAGGAAACCTAGCATTAATGGTTACGTCAAAATGTACCGCCACTTTGACACTCCACAATTCCTGACAGTTTGGGCTGCTTGAAGCAGCAAGTCTTGGCAGGAAAGCACTCCCATTAAATCAATGGGAGCACCAAATGCTCCTGCATGCATGGGGTCATATCCTCTGGAAATACGCATAGGATAGCACTAGAGCTGGCTCAGCTTGTACCCGCTGCTGAGCAGGTGATCGCATTGGCCGAAGCCTTACTGTTATGATCAAATGCCCTTAACACTATAACTGGAATTATATATTAGTGATTACATTTCCTCACATTATACAGTGAAACATTAAATGAAAAAGACGGTGAGATAATTGCATTAGTGGACAGAGCCGCCATCAGGTGGGTACGACCGGAACTACTGTCGCCTGAGGAAGGCACCCATGTTTTGCTGCAGGGAAGCAGGCTCCCGGGGGCTCCTAGCACCAGCTCCACCCCCCCCCAATATATAATTTCCCCGCGCTCAAACATAGTGTGAGGACCTTGCGGGAGGAGAAGAGCTGACATGGCCCTACCCCATCTGGAGCCAATAAAGGTAGGTTGTGTGTGTATAAGTGTATGTAAGTATGTTGCTATATTTGTGTATGTTAGTATGTGTAACTAAGCATATTAGTATTTGTATGTATGCTACTGTATGTGTGGGCACGTAAGTATATGTGTATATGTTTGTTAGTCTGTGTATGATACTCTATGATACTGTGTGTGTCGCTATGTTACAGTATTTGTGTGTAAGTATGTTAGTGTGTGTAAGTATGTCAGTATGTTAATGTGTGTGTAAGTATGTTAGTTAATGTGTAAGTTAGTATGTGTGAAAATATGTTGCTGTATGTGTGTGTAAGTATGTTAGCATGTTACTGTGTGGAAAGTGCTTGAGGGAGCCAACCGTATGTTACGAAACTGAGTAGAGAGGCAGTGGTGTGTGTATATGTGTATGTATGTGTACTGTAGTGTTGGATAGTATGTGCATGTATATATGGTATGGTGTATGGAGTATGGTGTTACCCTTACCAGTACAACATACTTTCACTGCTAAGCTATGTTACTCTACTCCCCTACATTTAATTAAAAAAAACCCTATTTATATAAAAGACGTTTATGGAAATACAGAGCACGGATGTAGCAGGTACTTCAGTCTCTATTTTTCATCGTAATGAAAACGTTAATATAAAACAAGACTCAAAAGCGAAACATACTTCTGGCTCTAAATTAACTTACTCTACACCTCAGTAAGGGGGAAATGAGGTGCCTTACTGGCCCCTGAAGTTGGATACTTTGGTAAGGCGTGCTTTTGGGAGACTTTATAATGAGGGTCCACTGGGAAGTCTCACTGCAAAAGCAGAAAACATTGGTGCTCCTGTTATGCCGCCATGTCCAGTCCCTTCTATAGATCAGCTGCCAGCATTAAGGCATTTATTGACAGCAAACACAATACTACCATGTTTAGTGGAACCTGTCAAAACTCACAAGACTCCTCTGGGACATGACTAAAAATATTGCCGATCAGATGAGGGACCCATTGGTGGCCCCACTTCACACACAAAAAATATATGGTGCTACATATTACATAGGAGCAAGCCTGTCAGGAAGACAGATCAGGCACATGCTAGTAAAAACTAAGCTCTCAGCAAGAATGATTAAAAGTGTTGGGCTGAAACCGATATTTTAATATCAGTATACATAATGTCAATCGGGTGAGAAAATTTCGTTCTCAAACAATATGTTTCTTTCCCATAAGAAACCGGCAATTCACTGAGTGTCTTTGGAAAAATGCCTATTGTCCGTGTGTTTCATAAGCCCATAACTTTCACATTATTTGGTTTTGTAAATACAATATACTAAAGCAGCCCTGTTGGTGAATGGTGGCTCCTTATATTACTCCACTGATATCAGTTGTAAATGTTGACTCAGTTAATGCGGATAAATATTGACAATGTCTTTGTTATAGCACTTAATGCAACAAATGTCAATCTGCAGATGGAGCCATACCATCACATCTGACCAAGATTTATTGCCACCTCACTAACCATAAAGAGTGCTGCTTGTTTCAATGTATTTTTTGAACTATAAGCAGCAGTAGCGTTGGTGTTAGTGAAGGGTTCGGTTCAAGCCGATGGGTTTCTTAGGCCACAGTGGGGGATATTACAAAAACGGCAGAAATCTCAATAAGGTTGACTATGGATGTGTCTATGGAGTGACAGTTCTTTAAGGGGCTTACTATCTTAACTCACTTACCTCAATCACTACCAATACATAGAAACAGAACCATCATACTTAGACTTTAATGGTGCTTGGCCTTGTCTTAGCCTAGCTATCCTATCCATGTTTGAATTCCCTCACTATATTAGCTTCTACCACCCTCCGAGAAGCCGTTCATGTGATAGAGTGTAACGCTGGTGAAGAGGTCCAACGAGCAGCCAGATGTTCCAGTTCCATCCATGGGCCAACTGAGACAGAAGGATCCGGAACTTGGAGATTTACACGGTGAATATAGGAAATCATACATGGTTTATGCTTTAAACTTACTGCCTCAATTGTACCCTAAGCTAAAAGACGATTTGACAATGCTTACAAAACTCAACAAAGTAATCAATGTAGCTCAAAAAAAAAAGTTGTGGTCTGGGAGGCTCACAAGGCGGTAATGAGAGGCCATCTAATTCAGCTTGGTGCCAAACTTAAACGTCTAGACCACCTGTTCCTCATCTCCCTATCGCGCCAAATAGCGGACCTGGAACTCAGACATAAATTAACTCTGTCCCACGAAATTTTTGAACAGCTCCAAGCCCTACGCACCTGCCTTTCCGCCCTCGTGGACTCCAGGGTTAAGCGAAATTTTCTCCTTACCAGGAAACACTTTTATGAATTGGGGGACAAGCCCGGGAAACTTCTCGCCAGGGCTCTCAGAGCCAAGAGGTCAGCCACATACATTCCCAGGGTTAGGGACACATCAGGCACACAACACCACCACACGAGAGACATTGCCCGCTGCTTCTCTGCCTACTACACCAAACTTTACAACCTCAACGGGGGGAAAGACCCTGATGAAACTGCACTGAATCGCATGGCAGCATATTTAGACAAACACCTTAAACTTCGACTCTCCGTAGAAGATAGGACTGGCCTCAACTCACCCATAAGCTTAGAGGAGGAGGAGAGGGCGATCAAGTCCCTTCCAAAGGGTAAAAGCCCCGGCCCAGATGGCTTCACCCCACTCTACTACAGCAAATTTTTACGTATCCTAGGCCCCCATATGGTGTCCCTCTTTAACGCCCTAGCCACCGGGACTCCCCTAGACTCCCAAACTAACACCGCTCACATCACGGTCATCCCAAAACTGGGTAAAGACCCTGAGATATGCGGCAATTATCGCCCAATCTCACTCATCAACGCCGATGTTAAAATACTAGCTAAACGCCTTTCTTTTAGACTTAACCCCCTCCTCCCCAGACTTATCCACAGCGACCAGGCCGGCTTTGTACCGGGACGGGAGACCAGGGACAATACCCTCAAGGTCCTGGACCTAATGGCGCTGGCTCATTCCCGCAAAACCCCTTTCCTCCTGGTATCAATGGACACTGAGAAGGCCTTCGACAGGGTCTCGTGGGCCTTCCTCTTCCAAGTTCTAGAAAAACTTGCTGTTGGTCCCAGGTTCCTTCAACATATTCGGGCCCTATACTCCTCTCCCTCTGCCTAAGTCAATGGTAAAATCACCCTGGCTAACGGTACTAGACAGGGTTGCCCACTCTCCCCCCCTACTCTTCCTCCTATCGCTGGAACCCTTGGCCAATGCCACCCGGGCAAACCCTTCCATCACGGGTCTCTCGGTGGCGGGTGTGGAATATAAACTATCCATATACGCCGAGGATATGCTTTGTTTAGTCACGAACCCATTAACTTCTCTCTCACACATTACCACCGAGTTACGCAAGTTCCACGACTTGTTCCAATACAAAATCAATTTGCAAAAATGTGAAATACTGGGCACGCATATTCTCCCCTCCGTCAAAACGCAGATACAAGCTGTCTACCCCTTCAGGTGGACGGATTCATGTTTAACCTACCTTGGGGTTCGTATCCCGGCAGACTTGTCCACAGTGGTGGAGGTGAATTTCGCTCCCCTGTTGTCCTCAGTCTCAAAGGACCTTAAGAAATGGTCCTTCAGCCACATCTCCTGGTTCGGGAGGGTGAGTGTACTGAAAATGAATATCCTCCCACGCCTTCTATACCTACTTCAAACCCTTCCACTTTACCTGACCCAATCTTTCCTTAAGAGATGGACCAGGACCTTTACAGGGTACGTCTGGTCCAACCACCCCCCTAGATTGGCCCTCTCTTACCTGATTGGCACCAAGGAACAAGCCGGCCTGGGCCTCCCAGATGTCGAGGGGTATTGGGTTGCCTCTCATCTACGGAGAGTGGTGGAATGGTCGTCCAGCACCCACAAACAATGGGTCCATATTGAAAACTCCCATGACATCGCTGCTATACCGTGGAACCATAGACGGACTCTTCCAGACACTCACATCTTCTCTCCACACTATATAAACTTCTCTTGACATATCGTACCCCTAGAAAGCCGTACTTCCTTAGCCTGTGGGAAAGGGACTTGAACCGCTCGTTTGAGTCTGTGGAATGGGACAAGATGATATTGCTCGCCCTTAAGGGGGTTACATCCAGTAAACTACAGGAATCTGCATAGCGTCTTACCAGGTGGCACAGGGTGCCCGCAGACCTCCACCGCTTCCTCCCGCAAGTTGCCACCCTATGTTGGAGGTGCGGGTCCGCTGAGGGCTCCTATATGCATCTGTGGTGGACCTGTCCTCTTGTGCAGCCTCTATTCGCAGCTGTGACTGCGGTGATACGGGCTGTAGATGACCCTGCCTTCCAGGCCTCTCCCGAGGCGATGCTTTTACATCACAATCCCTCCAGTTTGGGCTCCTACAAGAGGTCGCTCACTATCCACTTCATTACTGCGGCCAAGGCCACCATCCCCTGTTTCTGGCGGCAGGCTTAACCTCCTCCTGTCTACGTGTGGCTGAGGAAAGTTTGCTTCATCTGTCAGATGGAGGACTTGGTCATGACCTCCAGGGGCCTTGGATACAAAAACGTACTGAAGTGAGTTCCTGGCCTCCCCTTCTTTTCAGGCCGTCCTTGGCAGCTTTGTTGACACCCCCCCCCCCGAGTCAAACAAATGCTGACCTGGTACCCAGCCATCACATGTCGAATCGTAAGCATACATTTTGCAACGAACTACACCGGTTTGGTGTACAGCGTTGCCCTTTTTCTAAGTATGACTTCCTAGACGGCGCTCCATCCATCCATCCATTCACGTGCATTGTTATTGTTATCTTTATTTTCGTTTGTTTCTTTATCTGGTTCTCGAATTAATCTTGGCAACTCTCCGGGACAGACCTACCTATTGCCATAACCTGTAACATTGTATCCATGATACTGTGCGCACCGTACCCCCTCGTATAGTATAACAACCACTGATGCACTTGAAGTATATTTTGATGTCCGCAGTCCCTACTCGAACTGTCTTCTTCCTGTGTACTTCTCGCCCGATGCATACTACTGTATTATGATGCCTGATATACTATGTCCACTGAACTATGCAATGTTACTTTTTCAATAAATGGAGACTTGAAAAAAAAAAGTTGTACCATTTTATGAAAGATTAATGCCAGGACACCATGCACTGTAGTATTTCTAATGGGATACATGTTATTTACATACACAGAAGGACATTGAGGTCAATACTTAGTACTGAACAGAGCTGCCAAGTTTAAGCTTGGTAACAGTGATTGCATGCTACACTGGACTATTTACTGAACCTGGAACCGGAGTCCTAAAATTGATTTTGCAACCGCTTAGATTTTAGCTAAAGTTTCACAGATTTCAGCAAAGTATTAGAAGTTACGAATGTTAAAAAGCCACCCACTGGAAAAAAAAAACATTGAAAACTTGTTATTCTTTTTCTTAAACAAAGAAACAGATTTCTACAGAAACTTACCATAAAAACCTGTAATATTATTTTTTTTTACTAAATTCTCTGTCACAACAGGGCCGGCCCTACCATGGAGCAGAGTGGGGCAATTGCCCCAGGCGGCAATTTGCCGCCCTTTTTTTAAGCAGAGGAGAGAGGGGCGCCAAGTGGTTTTCGCTTATCAAGTTTTCAGTACCCGCTCGGCGCCCCTCTCTCTCCTCTGCGAGCACTCTAGCTCGGTCTCGGTGCTGGCTTGTAATGCTGAGCGCCGGAATATGACGTCATTTCCGGCGCTCAGCAGTATAGCAGCACGCACCATGGCAGAGCAGGGAGACTCGCCGCAGGACTGCTGAAAAGTAAGTGAAGTAGAAAGGGGGGATAGGGTAGATAATAGGGAGGGAGGGAAGGGTAGATAATGACCCATGGTGTTGGCGGGGGGGGGCAGCATTTTAAACTTCGTCCCAGGCGGCATAATATATTGGGTCGGCCCTGTGTCATAATACATGATGTAATCTAAAAGTGCTGGTATTACCATTTCAGGACCTTCACCAGAAGAATAAATAAATGTATACCCAGGAAGCACAGAACTCATGCCCTTGTGTGGGTTGGAGGCAATGCTTTTAGAAATAGTTTAATTTTTCAACGCGGTATTAGCGCCATCTAGCGTTCACACTCAGAATTACTTACATTTTACAAGGTTTATTCAATAAATCTAAACGAACCAACATATACCTTGAGCAACATTTAAACTGGATCAATTCTCCTCTAATTTTTACATAACCGACACTATTAAGAATAATAAAAATAAATAAATAAATAAACCTCATATATCTAAAATAAGACTAAACGTATCAGCTATTTTCTTCTGAACAATGCTTATAAAACCTGTTGTCTTACTGTAAAATAAAGGAATCTGAAATCTAGCAGTGGGCATGCAGTTGATTTTTGTTCAACACTACTCAATGGGAATAATGTAAAAAAATTTTAATATTGGGGAAATTCAAACCTTCACCAAGGGGCTGCATGTGCTTATCTTCTAGTGCCGGCGTAAGACACTCTGAGGGCTACCCGGAGCCCTCCCTTGCGGGACACAGCCAGGACTGCACACTGACGCCAGGGGGTGGTCCCGTGTCGGTGAAAGTTCCCGCTGATGTCAGTGGGATGTCCCACCGATGTCAGGGGGCGTTCCCGCGGACGGCAGCTGGAGACACCCTCATTTAAAGGGAAAATGGGCGGGGAGCGGGGCGTGTCAAGACCCCGCTCCCGCGACCCGGAGGATTCGGGTCTTTCCAGGTACGAGCTACAGCACAACCTGTGACTGGGACAGGGCCTGTTTTAAAGAAAAAGTCTTGCTGCACATTAACAACAACATTGTTTGCCAAGCAAAAGTATGGAGTGAGAGCTGCTATTTTTTAATTACATTTTATAATTACTATGTTATTACATTATTATAATTATATAAGCTATTAATACATTTCAATTTTCATGGCATGAACACATGAAGCGATGTTTTACTGTCAAAACCAAACAACCAAGTTCTCAGGCCTAAAGGTTCATCACTGCAGAATATGTACATTTTTAAAGTAGTCCTCTTCTTTAATTGTCTACACAGCACATTTTGATATTTTTTATAGAAATGAAAATAAAGCTGTGGCGCATGTTCACTAAAAACATTTCCATCAAACGTTACTATTCATATCAGATGAGATAACATAAGCAAACAATCAATACAGCAATAATAGATTATCAAACACATGATAAGATTATTTCTGTTCAAATATCTCTGGAAATAGCAAAAAAAAAAAGATTGACCAAGAAATCGCTTGTTTCCAACTTGGCATAAACGCCTACTCAGGGTCTCAGGGTGAAGGGGCAGATTCTCAGGATCACACAGTCTGGAGCCGACTCCCTCCTATTCTCCCCGTGGTGATCATATAGGTACTTTTCCTCCCAGTATGATATGGTTGATATCTCTGCTTGGATGCAGGTGACTCGATTAAGTGTACCTTAAAGTAACAACATGTCAAGAATTCCATGAGGACCAGTATTAGAGGCATTTGGGTAACACACTTTTTATCAGCTTATAATATACACTCACGTTTAACCCCTTAACGACCAGGCATGTTATAAATAAAAAAAACAGGTAAGGACCAACCATATGCCTGGCGCATCATGGGGTTCAATGAGTTTAATTTGGCTGTAGCGGAGTGTGTTGAAAAGGCCCTGTTGCTTCTTGGTAGGGGTGCCCATCTGGCTTAAAGTGTCAAGGACTGTCGATGTCAGGGGACCCAGTGTCATAATCTAAGTTATGCACACTTTCTTCTACAGAACTAGTGCGCACTGGTGGCATGTCAATAACAGCATGAATAGTAGACTTGTGCATTCGTCTTCGGGCGAACATGAAAATGAACACGAAGAGTGCGTTTTCGTGTTCGTTCCGAAGACATGAAGAAGAGAAGATAGCGGCGGTAAAACGTAGACGAAGACACACAACACGAAGAATCTTCTTGTTCGTCTTCATCTACTAATCTCCCTGGTCCCTTCCCCATCTAGCCTACATTATCTTCACGGCAACGCATACGGCCATTTAAACTCCTGGCGCCAGAGCTGCTGTGGTATGCATTAACTCCGTATTAACCCCTTATACAAAACCGGAAAAAGCGAACACCAAGAATGTCCACGAATATTCGCCTGAAGAGAAGACAGGAACGGGCGAATATTCACGGAATACGAAGATTTTTTTTTTTGCCGAAGACGAGTACGAAGACGAACATGAAGAGCCCCCTGGTGCCCAAGTCTAATAAATACCCAGTGAATTCTGTGATACAAGGAATGTTTAGAATAATAACATTTTTAAAAGCTTCTGGATTCTTGAGATTGAGTCATTCAGTCAATATCATATAATCAGTAGCATACCTAGCAGGGGGCGGGGGTGTCGTGCTCCCACCGCAGGACTTCTGGATGGTAAGTCCAAAACCTTTAACTACAAAGGGGGAGAGGGTAGATAGTGGGGAGAGAGGGGGGTAGATAGTGGGGAGGGAAGGAGGAGAGGTAAATAGTGGGGAGGAGGGGTAGATAGTGAGGAGGGAAGGAGGGGGGTAGATAGTGAGGAGGGAGGGAGGGGGTATATAGTGAGGAAGGAGGGAGGGGGGAGATAGTGAGGAGGGGGGGTAGATAGTGAGGAGGGAAGGAGGGGGTAGATAGTGAGGATGGAGGGAGGGGGTATATAGTGAGGAGGGAGGGGGAGAGGTAGATAGTGAGGAGGGAGGGGGTAGATAGTGAGAAGGGAGGGAGAGAATGAATGAATGTGTGGATGAATTGTCTGAATGAGGGAGATAATTAATGAGTTTGTGAGAATGCATTAATGAATGTGTAAATTTGTGTGAATGAGAGAGAATAAATGATTGTGTGAATTAATTATGTGAATGAAAGTGTGAATTAGTGAGTGACTGTTAAAGTGTTTGTGTGTATGATAGATATATAATTGATTTGTGGAAAGGCAAAGATGGCACAAGCAGGATGTTTGAGCCTTGGGGACCAAGATGACACAGGCAGGGTGTTTATGGGACAAAGATGGCACAGGCCGGGCTGTTTGGGGACAAAGTTAACTCATGCTGGGCTGTTTGGGGACAAAGATGGTAAATCCTATGTGTGTAATCTGGGTGCTGGTCAGGTTCTATGTGGGCAGTGTGGACGCCAGAGCTGGCTTTGGGTTGTGCAACCTATCATCTATGCCTGTAGTTTTATCTCTTGCTATTTTTCCATACATTATTATTGTATACCTACAAATACGGTGTCGCATGTCCGATCGCAGTCCCGGGATCTCGTGTGCGGCGATCCGCTCGCGGGTCACGGAGACCCGAGCAAGAGAGCTCTGTCGCGGTCCCGGGTCCGATCGCGGCCCCGGGATCTCATGTGCGGCGATCCGCTTGCGGGTCACGGAGACCCGAGCAAGAGAGCTCGGGCTCCGTCTCCGGCGGGCGGGCATCCGCACGTAAAATCCGTGGGGCCCGGAGTCCCCAATCTCAATGTACTGGCAATCGGCAACCCGATCGCCGGTGCAGGAAGCAGGATGACAGGTCTGGGGATTCGGCAGCGATCAGAATAAAATCTGCTCGCTGCCTTAGGAATTCCCTAGAGAGGTTTACTTACCGGTTCGCCGGTCTCCACTGGGGCCGCAGTCAATTCTCACGGCTGGAGCCGTGAGTCAGAGGGACTTCTTAGGACATGCCCCTGACGCACTGTTGAGGGCGTGGCTTTAGATGGCGCCAGATTTAAAAACCCTGTAGTACTCCTCTCAGTCACCCTGTTGTGGTCTGTTCTCTGAGTTTGAGTTTGTACTGCTGCTAATTTGGTTGACCATTGGCTTTCCTGACTACCCTCTTGCCTGCTGATTTTGTACCTCTGCCTGAGACTCTTGTTACCGACCCCTGGCTCGTCCGACTACCTGCTTAGTGTACCTGACCCCTGGCTCCTCTGACTACCCGCATTGTGTACCTGATCCCTGGCTCGTCTGACTACCCGCTTAGTGTACCTGACCCCTGGCTCGTCTGACTACCCGCATCGTGTACCTGATCCTTGGCTCGTCTGACTACCTGCATCGTGTACCTGACCCCTGGCTGTTTCTATCATCTGCTGCTTGCTGCGCCTCGCTGCTTCAGCTCAGTATCTACCCTTTTCTGCTATCACTGCGGCTTCCTCATGGTTGGGATCATCCTGAGTTACCTGGTGGTTCCCTGTTATGAAGATCTCCTGCGGTGAGTGCCTTTTGGTGCTAGCATACGTGACATACGGGATTTGTATGTCTGATTCTATGCCTCCAGTGCTGAGTTCACATGTGAACAATAATAATGACAATATTTATATATATATATATATATATATATATATATATATATATATATATATAATTACTAACAGCAATCACACTCCTATCATGCCAAGTCAGCTAGTACATGCTGGAATCTGGGTATGCCTTGGCATGATGGCATGATAGGAGTGTTATTGCTGTTAATCATATATATATATATATATATATATATATATATATTATATTAATATTGTTATTGATTTTTTTTGTCCTATTTTGTTGTGTTACTTACTTTAAATAAAAGTGTGAGATTTGGTTTCGGACAGGTAAATGCTGGATTTTCGGTTTCAGTCCAGAATTTTCGTTTCGGTGCATCCCTAAGCCAGACAATGAAGTGGTAGGCCTACACCACATCAATGTTTGGGTTAGTATATAGTTATAGGAATTAATGCTGCACTATTATCAGTGTCTGGCTCAATGTATAGTGTTAGGTGTTATGCTGTACCCCCGTCAATGTCTGCCTCAGTATATAGTTGTCAGGGTCCATCCAGGCTGCGGAGCTGCATATCTGTTTTTCCCTGCCTTGCCTCAGTTCCCATGTTTTGCTGTGGTCCACTCCTGGATTTCCATATGCTCTGTCCTGAACCTCTGATTCCTTGATTCCAGTCTGCTCTTAGCTTCAGCTCTGTTTCCTTTATAAGGTGTGTCCCACCCGTTTGTTCTGTTTGTCTCAGTCTGCAGTCTAAAGGTTTGTCCTTCTCGGTTCTGTGTTTGGATGCAATGTTTAGTTTATCAGTACTTTCGTATGCAGGGCTTAGCGTTAGGACCCACCGTCATTGGAGTACTTTGGCGTAGTGGTGAGCTAAGCATACTATGGCCATGTGATGTGAAGGAATCTCCAATTGTTATCATATAGTCCTAGGCTAGTTCCTGTATCCATGTGCGTCTGTCTCTTATGTACCTTTGCCCTCCTTCCCTGAATCATCTGAGGATTCTAGTTCCTCTCTCCTCTCCCCAGGTCCCAGTTAATATGTCCTATCCTTGCTTAAAGGAGAAGCGTCCGAGGATTCCGGCTCCTCACTCCTTCCCCTGTGTTCCTTTCCTTGTTCCCTGTCCTTTGTTGTACCCTGTATCATGTATGTCTTGTATAGTTATGTTCCTTGCTCGGTCTCCCTGTTCCTTGCTCTGTCCTTGCTTGCTATGTTTCCATTGTGTACACTGCTTAGCTTCCATACTCCCAGCCTGCGGCATCCTGCACATGATTCTTGTGCTATGTTTCATGCCTGCTCCAGGGTGCCTGCAGGATATCTCAAAGTTTTGCTCGTTTATTCAGATCCAAGTTTAGTGTGGATTTCCACATCCAGCCAAGTTTAGTTTTGCTAAGTTCTGGACATACTCCACTTCTGTTCAATACCTCCTGAACTCCATCTTTGGGCGCTCTGGGTCTTTACAGTCGTCTGTATGGACCCAGTTCCGTGACAATAGTGATAGGTGTTATGCTGTACCCCCATCAATGTCTGCCTAAGTATATAGTGATAGGTGTAATGCTGTACCACCGTCAATGTCTGCCTCAGTATATAGTGGTAGGTGTTATGCTGTACCACCATCAATTTCTGCCTCAGTATATAATAACAGTAATGCTGTACCACCTTCAATGTCTGCGCCAGTATATAACGATAGAAGCTATGCAGTTTTAAAGTGTTTGGGGGGGTGCCACATACAGAATCCGCCCCAGGTGCCAAATACTCTAGGTACGCCCCTGCATATAATAAATTAACTCCCATCAGACACATTTGCCACTACCCTGGTGTGAAAGGATAAGGGATTTAACAAACTCTTATAAAATGCTCAGCCCCTTGCAAGCCCTGACACGGGGAAGGAGGTCCATTCTTTGTATTCCTGCATACATGTGAAATGGAAAGACTGACCATGTTTTTTCCACCCCTTTGGAACCGTAAAGATCCCATTAACCATAACAGCCCCTGAAATTAACCCTAAAGACCCCATTAACCATAACGGCCCCTGAATTTAACCATAAATACTCCATTAACCATAACTGCCCCTAAATTAATTGCACGTACTCCAGATAAATTACCTAATAAATTGGTATGGTTGGTGGGGTCTTTAGTGTTAATTTAGGGGCAGTTATGCTTAATGGGGTGTTTAGGGTTAATTTAGGGGCAGTTATGCTTAATGGGGTCTTTAGTGTTAATTTAGGGGCAGTTATGCTTAATGGGGTCTTTAGTGTTAATTTGGGGGCAGTTATGCTTAATGGGGTGTTTAGGGTTAATTTGGGGGCAGTTATGCTTAATGGGGTGTTTAGGGTTAATTTGGGGGCAGTTATGCTTAATGGGGTGTTAAGGGTTAATTTTAGGGGCAGTCATGGTTGATGGGGTGTTAAGGGTTAATTTTAGGGGCAGACATGGTTGATGGGGTGTTTAGGGTTAATTTAATGGTGAGGGTTAATTTAATTAATTTAATAAAGTTAGCTTAAGGTGCAGTTGCAGGTAAAGGGGAATGTAAATCCTGGGGGCAGTGATTATTAATGTATTTATTTATAACAGTATGGTAATATTATCTGACTGATTCGAATCCCAATGAAGGCAGAGAGTCGTTCAAAGATCACTGTAAGATTCGGATCCCTGTAAGATCCGAATCTTTGAACGACTCTCTGCCTTCATTGACATCACTGGAGGCAGGGGGGAGGATTCATAATGAAAGGGGCGGGGCCAATCGTTAGTGTGCCTGCACGGAGTTACTGGAAAACAGTAACTCCTGTGAGTCACACTGAGTGATCCGAAGATTCGGATCATGAATCGGATCATTTCAGTGAACGAATCGAAATGATCCGATTCACTTTAATGAACCGAACTTCCCATCACTAATGCATGCCACTAATAGTACTGTGTAACATCAGACCTAGTAACCCAGTCATTAGAACATATTAGGGGCTTCATGAAACAATAACTTAACGCTATTCACATTTAAAGGCCAAGTTGACAAAGGGCTAGCATGCCATAGGAGACAGACTGCTCACAAGTGTTGTCCTTAAAGTAGCTGGGGGTTTTTTTTTACAGGGAAGGGCACTGGCAAGGCTATACCTGCCATTTATACATCCAGATTACAAATACTTCACTTGTAATGGAGTATCACAGGAAGCAATTACAAAAGATCACATAGTAGATGCTACACCAACTATACAGTTAAATGGACCCTCAGCTTTGGTTATTTCCATGGGTTATGTCCTTGTTCTTCACATGTATACCCAACCAGTTTCCCCTTCCCACTTTATCATTTTGCCATTTTCCTTTTTTTATGCGCATGGATTTCCAATGGCTCAGCTCTAAGCAGCATGGTAAGGTTCACAACACATGCCAATCGCAGGTACCCAATATCAACACATATTGGGAGCCTCGGGAAGCAACTTAAAGCTGTGTTACCTTGAAAATTCCCCACTCAAATTAAAACCTTCACAGTTTGTCAGATGGACCAACAATCAAAACAAGACCAACCAAATGGGATGTCGTACCACCTTTTACTTAAACAAACCACTCATGGGCTCTTCTGATTCAGTAAACAACCTAAAAAGTCCTCCTTTTGTTGACATGGTTAACATGCATTCAGTAACTTGAATTCCTGTAACAACTATCCCTTTTGCTCAGAATTAGGTAAAGTGTCCGCACAAGGACCCCAGTGTCCATGGCAAGGTTTATAAAGGTCCATAGAACATCATTAAATTGTCCACCACAGCCACACATGATTAGCACCGTCCTGTTACATTGGTTTCTGATTATCTTGAAGTCAGTCTAACTGGATTTGCTGCAATTGGCAGGAGGAGGAATAAAGTATTTAAATTTTTTTATACATGGCACATAGCATATTTAATGGGTGAGGTTGAAGCTTAATGCATATATTAATTTAATATTGACAATTAACAAAATGTGATGAATGCTGTTTTGCTCAACCATTTTCCTAGGGTATGTTTTGAAGATGAACTGGCAATGTTACCTGGTTCTACCTGTATTTCTGGGAATCTGCCGAAGGCGGAGCAGGAAGATCTGTAATAGAAAAGACGTTATGTATTTATGGAGGGTACCTTACCAGGCTTAGCCTGCAGCCAACAAGTGCCAGTGTCCCTAACCATTATGAACGGCCCTCGCACTTGACCCATATTACATAACAAGGACTGACGAGTAGACAGACCCGGACAGAAAAGGGAACACATACATGCTCCAGAAGTCCAGTAATAAGCGTACCTAGGGACTTACAGGCTCCAGCTACCCGGAGCCATCCGTCTTCGAGGAGGAGTGGCTTTATGATAACTGAAGCTGCTGAAGCTAACATGGAGATACCCCAAGTGCAATCAACACATTTTACACCTGGATCTGAGGTCTGAATCGCGCCAAAAATGGTCCAGAGATGACAATTTCTCCTTGAGAAGGGTGGTGTTACCATATAAGCTGATTAAGCAGGTACCTAGGATCCAAATAGGTCTAAGGGGATAGAAAGGGTAAAAACCCAGACAAGTATAACATTGATTTCCCATATAGTTATTCCTTGCACAATTATTGTATTACTTGTGCTAAAGATTGGGCCCAGATATATTATTTAACGCAGGGACCCAAAACCTTGATTCTATGCGGACCTTGGGTTAGTCAACATGATATTTTTTAGGTCCAACTCATTGTAAACTGAATTGGCAAATAAAATATATGCTTGAATCAACTATCCTTGATCTCATTGGCATTGTAATATATAAATATTATAAATAAAAAAAACTAATTAGAAAAAAAGATTTTTTTTTTTAGTACCGTATTTGCTCGATTATAAGACGACCCTGATTATAAGACGACCCCCCAAAATCTGAATATTAACTTAGGAAAAAAAGAAAAAGCCTGAATATAAGACGACCCCAAAGGAAAAAAGTTTTACCAGTAAATGTTAATTCATGTAAACTATTTTTTTAATAAAAGCTATGATTGAGAAAAATATTTTTTTTCTTTTTATTTCTTGTATTTTCCAACCTGTCCCCCAGTTACACACATCTGCCCCCAGGCTTGCCACTCCAATATGGCACTGTGGCCCATGATATGCCTTTTAACCCTCTATATGCCACTGTGCCCCATGGTATGCCTTTTGACCCCCTATGTGCCACTCTGCCTCCAGAAATGCCTTATACCCCTATATCCCATTCTGGCATTTAGGGGGTTAAAATGCATATTATGGGGCAGAGTGGCATATAGGGAGGCATAAGGCATTTCAGGAGGCAGAGTGGCATTAAGGGAGTTAAAAGGCATTGTATAGAGCACTCTGGCTCCAGAAATGCCTTATACCCCTATATGCCACTCTGGCATTTAGGGGGTTAAAAGGCATATTATGGGGCAGAGTGGCATATAGGGAGGTATAAGGCATTTCAGGAGGCAGAGTGCTCTATTAAATGCCCTCTTAACGCCACTCCAGAAATGCCCTATGCCCCCATTTAACACACACATACACACCCTATACCCCCATTTAACTAACACACACACACACTCTCTCTCTCTCTCTCTCCCCCCCTTCCCCCTCTCTCTCACCCCCTTCCCCCTCTCTCTCACCCCCTTCCCCCTCTCTCACCTCTCTCTCTCCCCTCTCTCCCCTCTCTTACCGGTGCTTCCAGCCGGGGCAGCGGGTAGACGTCGCCTTCCGCTGCAGCCGCAAGGAGGTGGAGTTGGCAGCGGGGGTTTGTATGCGTCAGTCGCGTATACTTTCCCCGGCTGTCAGAGGTCAGAGATCAGAGTTCCCCGCACCGGTGCGGGGAACTCTGGTCTCTGACAGTCGGGGAAGGTCTACGCGACGGATGCAGACAATCCCCGCTGCTAGCCACACCTCCTTCCGGCTGCAGCGGACGTTGTCTGCGCGGATCGCGTAGACGTCAACCCGCTGCCCCGAAAAAAAACCTTGTCTTATAATCGAGCAAATACGGTAATCTCTATTTATTAAATTATTCCAATCATACATTTGCCACATGGGCAACGCTGCATTTCAAGCTTATCTGTTCTCTATTTTGTCTCCATCTTGTTTTCATGGGCCAGTCTTACCAACTTGAAGCTAACCTGATTTCCAATATTGAGAACAGCCATACGAAGAGGAGAGTGCAGACCGGCTAAACATAATGAAGAGTATATAACGCAGCCAATACATGTTTAGGGTTTCCAACTGGGGGATTTTCTGTATCTGGAATTTTCAAATAGTCTCAAAGTTTTTTTGTTTGCTTTTTTGCTTTGGAATATCTGATGAAAACAAATGCATCCGAGGTGAACTGAGTTACTTCATTTTAGTTGTGGTATTGTATTCGTGAAGCAAGGGTCTCGAGGCAGCTGGGGCATGTGCTGGCAGACACATGCGCCGCGATAAGCACCGCTAGCAGTGCTCGATACGGCAGGTGCTCAGAGCCATTAGGGGTGTGGTGTGCACCCCCCCCATCATGCCCACCACAGGAGGACGGGGAGTTCATGCCTATGATCCCAGAAAGCTACCCTGGGAAGAGTATGGCCCCACCTTCATCACCCCAGCAACAGGGTATTGTCCAAGTAGCTGGGGCTATAAAGCCCCAACACACCTGCAATTCATTGCCTGCTCCTTATTATGTTGATCCTGCTCCCCTTTTTGGACTCCTGGCTATGTGACCTTCAGCTTGTTATACGGAACTGTCATTCTTTGCTGCATGCATCGAACCGACTTTCATTGACTTACTTTATAAAAATGGTTTACATTTGAATAATGTAAGAAAAGTGTGCAATTATGATTAGTTCTTGCACTTTTGAATGAGGCAGACTGGTAGAATGACGTGTAGAGACCTTTATATTACAATACATGAGCACATCTCACTCCATTATCCTATTATTTAACTTTGCAAGATACCGGCTTGCAATCTTATCATTGATTGTAACCTACCGGACTACCCTTCTCCAAATGTATACACAGAAAAGTTAAGTAAAGACACATCGACAGCCCTTAAATGCCTCCCCTATGTCATCTTATCAGGAGATGGGTTACAAAATTATACATACGCCTTACTATTCCTCTAACCGTCAATGTCTTATGGGTATCAAACAAGGCAGCATATGCAGATTTGTACCATTGCCTTTCTAGCATATCTAGTAATCATGACATGTTTGAAAGAGATAAATACGTTTCGTACCAGGCACTCAACAGTATTGATTACATGACACAAACTTTAACAAAATTCCAACAGAAATTGATCCATCTATTTAGGATGGATTATATGAAGTTATGTAAACTTGATTATATGGGTCACAAGGGTTTTAAATATTGTTAATGTTTCTATTTGTTAGGATTCTTTATCTGTCCGAAATGATTCCGAGTGATACCCGGGTAGCCATGGCTTCTCCACAAAACGCTTGTTCTCTCTTGTGCTGTAGCACATTTAATGGGCGAGAAAACTACATTCATGTATGCACTCATTGCAACAATACTTGCCTTGCCTTATACACAATGAATAAATTCTCACTAAATAGTAGGTCCTTGTAGTTGTTTCCTCTTGTTTTTTTTATACCTGGTTGTATACTTTTAGTTTTTTGACAAAATTCAATAAAAAGATTCATACTAAAATTATAATATATAAATATACCAATGCATATCTATTTTTTAAAGGCATAATAAAAACGGTTAACACTGCAAATGTTACTATAATTCATTTAAGATTATATGACCAATGTCATATAACTGGAAACATTTTCTACAAAACTGAGTAATGGCTGCATTACACTTATTTTAACACTAGGAGGCACTGCAGATTAGGAAACAACAGTGCCATGTTTTTTTTTTTTTACCTGGGCAAATATTTTTGTCCAAAAATACACCAAACTAAAATAATTTAAAAAAAATAGTAACACCTCAGATTATGATGGATTTTCTTTTTTTTCTCGGTCCCAGATTTCTTTACTAATGGACAGCCTTCTTTACTAAGGCAGAAAAGAGTAGAAGTTTATATGCAAAACAATATGATTTGTGAATTCCTGTTTAATTTTAGATGTCTTATGGCAGTGGGATGACAATAGTTTAATTTTGTTTTTATTAAATTGTTGCTATTCCATTATGGTGGTTTCATGGGCCAATGGGGCATTATATCCAACAGCTTATGTAGTTGCTCCATTTGTGCACCTAGTACTTGTGGGTAGCCAGAAAAATACATTTTAGATGTTGGATTGAAAATGTATACTCATATTTGATTTAAGCTTGGCTATAGTATGCACGTAATCAACTAGCTGAGGCTGCTGAATGAAAGCTGGTTTTAAAAGAAATAAAAAAAATGCTCTCTTGTTTATATCCAATCTACAAAAAAGACAATTTTCTGAAAATTACTATCTTCGGAGAGGATTTGGATGCAAGCCAAGAGCGAACCTCAATGGCTAATTGTCTGCTTTGGCTGCATGACTTCTCCCTAGGAACTTGAGACACAGAGGGGTCAGTCCTAATATACCAGATAAAATAAACAATATTTCTTTGGATAGACAGCCTGATATTTCATTGTAATTATATGCTTACATTATTGCAACGGAAGTGTGATTGTCAACCTGTGTCATTTTCTCGGTTGTGTCATGGGTAGTCTTTGAGAAAAGAAATGCTAGAATCAGATTGCAGTTAGTGGCGGCTGCAGCATCTAACTGTTGCTGAATAAGCAATCTGATTTTTTTCTTATTTTTTGCCCTGGAGGTTTTTTTTTTTTATTATAAAATGTTGGGCTAATTATTTTATTATTTACTATTTATATGTAGTTTGAAAACCAATACTGACAAATATTTAATTATTTTTATACATTAAATGACCAAATGTATGTGGAAACCTCTCCTAATTATTGAGTTTAGGTGTTTAAACGTGGCAGTGTCATAAGGTCCCACCTTTGCCACAAGCACTTATGCATGCAGTATAATCACTTACTGTGTAGCCCCAGGTTATGGATTTAGTATCTTCAGGGCTAGAGACATAGAATATGACTAGTTATAGGGTGGACCATGTATGGGTATGTATGTGGGTATATATTCGTTAATTTGGAATATGTCCCGCATTATTTATTGTATGGCTACAGCCTGATTCTCAGATGTCTTTAACATTGAGATGCCCCACAGTAAACCCAGTACACCATCCTCCCATTGGTGTCATACTGAGTAATATTCTTCCAATCCCCTGCTGCAGTATGAAAGGCTGTGAATGCCTAGAATCCGCTTCTATTAATTATATGTTTTGATTACTTGAAGATGGGATTATTTAATGCCTGCTTTAGCAGTATATGAACTATGTACAGTTGTCTCTTTATGCAGACAGTTTCTCCGCATTCTTTTCTACCTCTGCTGGAGATCTAAAATCATGAGCCTTAAATTGTTCATGTCTTTACAACCAAACATTTAGGTCTGAATCCCATTTATATTTAACAATCTCTGTTTGCTACTGGCAGTGTGGCTTTGTCCTTCTCTTTATGGGAAAACATTTTACTAATGGCGAAGAACTCATGCCCAAGAATGCTGGGTTACTCCAGGTTGATCATCCAGTTCCAGGAACAATTGAAGGACATTGCTATGTTTTAATTAACACTGAATTTTTGGGTTTTTTAATGATGCCACCCACACCTTGTAACATAGCACAAAAAGCCCACACAACACTGTGTAACAGCCAAGATTTGGATAACTTGCTATTCCTTTATATTCTGTATCCTCACTGCTTTGTGCAATGGAATTATTTGCTGGGTTTTGGCAGACATTTATTTATTTTCTAGACAATGCTATGCATTAACTGATGCTTGTCTCCTAAGAAAAAACATGCATAGGTTCCAAAATCATGTAAAATGTTTACATTTAAACATACAAAATATAATACTGTCCTTTTCTCCAAACCTGTATGCAGTTAGGGGCAAATAATACACTTTTGGAGGAAAAGCAAAGTCCACCTGTGCCATTCTCTCATCCTCATCCTGTGTCTAGTTGTATGGTTTAAAAGCTTTTTCTCTCAATGTCTCCCTACACTCTCTCTGTTCCCGCAGCTCCGTTTCTTCTCCTGCATCTTCTTGTTCTCCTTTCTTTGCCCACTTTTCCCTGTGTCTTCTTTCTTCGTCCATTTCTCTCATATAAGGGTTAAGCCTCTGGGCACTCAGGATAATGAAGACTGATTGGCGAAATAAGAGAAGCCTTTCTGCACCTCTCTTTCTCCACAAATGCATTATTCTAGCCTCTTCCAAAAAAGGGCTGAGCCACGGGAACAGCAATCCGGCAGAGGGTGTGTCCTGAGGTTCCACCCCTTGCAGAAGTCCTCTGGGAGGCCTGGTTATAAGAGAAGCGGATGAAGAAAGAAGACACTAGGAGAAGCAGAACAAGAAAGAAGACAGAAGAACAAGAAGAGGCAAGAGAATGTATTGTCCCGGAAGGAGAAGTCTGAGTGAACTCACATAACGTCTGGTAATAGATGAGTTAATTCTCTGAATCCACTCATGTCTGTAATGATTGTATGTATAATATTAAATCTGAAATCAACATGGTTTCCAAGGCTTCCTAATAATGAATATATAATAGTATATGTGAATCAGTATGTATATACAATATAAAATGTATTTTATGTGTATGTGATGGTGTCTTTATGTAAATCCGTGTATGTATATATTATGTCTATCCTTTCTTGTAGTGAAACAGGAATTCCCGCACAGGAAATGAAGCTGTCTGAAGGCAGGCTACAGGCCCCTGTGTCAGCAGGAGCCAGCAAAACTGGCTCAGTGCTGACACCGCCTATGGTCAGGCATTCCCTTCTAGCAGGTGTCAATGCTGACAAAGGACTCACAAGAGGAGTCGAAGGTTTGACCTTTGGGATCTCTGATCACTCCCCTGTTGGCTGATCACGTGCACTGCAATCAGTGTGATAGGTACAGAAGAAATCATAGGGGTTAACAACATTTTTCCTTCTTCCAAAAAATAAAAAAAAGATATCAGTAATAATATTTGTAATAAAAATAGCAATAAAAATTAAAACAAAAAAAAGTTTGAAAAATAAGAAAAAGTACCACTAGTAGGATTATAAAACCCCTTTGCTACCCCCGCACCTAGAGTTATTAAAAACAAAAAAAATACAAAATAGGATATTATGAAACGGATCAATGTGGCCCTCTAGAACATAAATAAATAAAATAAATGTGAGGTATTACTGTAATCAGGGAACACAAACTGGGTTATTGTTCACCAGTGGCACCTACTCCGTAGAAGAAATTCCAAGCAAAATTGCAAACATTTTTTTTCTATTTTAGCATAAATTTAGGTATTTATACATAAATACCCTGCTTGTCCTGAAAACAAAAAAAATATAGTTTGTGTGGGTGCACCAAACTTGGGATATTTATTTCTAGAGTGTTGGCCATTCAGCGCTACTGGGATCGGTGTTTCGAATGCCGCATTTAGTCATAAAAGTGTTAAATTCAGCAGACTAGGAGGAATAGCACTCTTATATGCAGTGACGTGAGAAAAGACAATTCAGTGGGGAGTGATGTGGCCTGTGGAGGTTATTGAGATGCAGAAAATATATTTATGGCATCACAAACAAGTCTCTCTGACCTCACCTATCCAGCTGCTCAGGTGGCGCTTCCCCAGGGGAAGGCATGTTATGGGAATATGCCAGTGAAAAACAATATGACATCAGCCCTGGTTATTTTACCAGATCAGATACTATATCTGAGACTTAAAAGACCATGGACCACGCCTTGTTAGCGGTGAAATGTTTGCCACTGCTTTGAAGATAAGGATTTCATAGGTCATAGTATAAAACCGTTAACACTCAGTTCTGCTAGAGGTGAAAGGTCACAGATTAATAGGAAATCATCTCACAATTTTTCTGGCAAATGAAGTCCACGCAGTGTAGAATGATAAGATATCTCAGTGGGAATGACTGTTTTGAAATATAAATGTGATACTGATGAAACCATATACTCCAATCACATATCACTCAATTTCTGTCATTGGGAGGTTGATACAAAACATAGAATTTGACAGGAGATAAGAACCATTCAGCCCATCTAGTCTGCCCATTTCTTAATCTGTCTTTGGTCTTGTCTTGGTCCCACACCCTACCTATAAAGTAAGACTTTCTTATATTATGATGTCACTAAGGGAGATATTTGAAAGAGCCCAATCTTTAGGAGAGACCGAACTTTTGTGAAAGTGTTCAACAGCTTCAAAAATGTATATTGAAACAATACTTGAGCTAAAAGGGCATTATTCATTTTTCTTTCTAGTAGATGACAGAATCAGACAGGGTCGAAATTTCCCGGTGGGTCGGTCGCTCCGTGGGCCGGTCGCGGGAGACAAAGATTCAAAACATCCGCTGAGCCGCCTCCTCCCACCGCCGTCGCCTAATGAAGTTAAGGGGGCCGGCGCACACCGCGCCGCCCAATGGCAGTGCCTCATGACCATTGGGCGACGCGGTGCGTGAACACCAGCCCCTTTAACTTCATGAATGCGGCCTCCACCCGCTGCCCTCACCAGACACTAGAAGCAGTGGTAAGTCGGGGGGGGGGGGTTGTTATATGGGGCTTAAGGCTTTTCTGGAGGCAGAGTGCCCCATGATATGCCTTTGAACCCCCTTCATGCCACTCTGCCTCTAGAAATGCATTTTAACCCCCTATAAATAAAAGGAAGTAAACCCTGATTATAAGACGAGGGGTATTTTTCAGAGCACCAGTTGGCTCCAGCGCTGGTTCTGTGAGTGTTTTATGGGGTCTAACAAGACGTCCTGTGCACATGCTCCTTCCTGCCACTGATTGGCTGCTTCAAGTAGGAGGTTGACTGTGACACTGAAGTGTCCCTTTAATCTTTTACCCAGTTCGCATTTTACATCTTTCACCCTGGAAAGGCATATTATTCAACAAGAACAGGATCTGGGAATATATGAGATTCAAACTTGGGACAAAATATTTATGTTTGTAAATTGATGTTGTGTAATTTTATGTCTGAATGATTTATACTATATTTACAATACAATAGTGGAAGCAGATCTTATGCCACTCTTTTTTGATAGAATGGTTTATGGTGAGTATATCCCCTAGATCTTTTGACGTATTATTGGCTTTAGCATAGTAATTAGCCATAGTAAATTGCAACCAAATCCTTGATTGCCTCGTCATCTATTTTTGGTGTTGTCTTCTCCTGAAAGCCCGTTCCACTTATTTTGACCTTTAACTTTCCAGTAGACACAATGATCCATCAGCCACGCAAACTCAGGACCCCAGCCTCTGAGGGACAGGGCTGTTGAAGGTATGACCTCAGCTCAAACAACCTTGTGTCAGCTAGCTGGTCGGTAATTGGTAGGTCATTTTCAGTCAAATATATTACAGATATGGATACGAAACTATGCATTACATTTTAGCCGTATGGCTTCCTATGGAGTTCAGGAGAAATAAATGCAATGTTTCGTTTTGGTTTAATTAACATCATTCTAATCGTAACCTGATAAATAAAAAAAAAAAGTTCTGTAAATTCACATTATGAGCATCACAGATGAATAAATACAGAACATAGGAGAATCACAGCATATTATTTAAAAGTAAATGTGGAGCAAATGTATGTTAACGACATAACAATCTACTGTCCCCAGATCACTGGAGATGACCAACACTGTTGATTCTAGTTAATTACACTTCAGCAGCCCATTAGTGGCAGGAAAGTGCCCATGTCAAAATCAAAAGGTACACTTTCCGCACAGGTGTATGAGGATCTCATTGGATCCCCTGGAGTTTTCGCCAAGCTGCATTTTATATTAATCTAACTCCTCTTTTAGCCCGGTACTGGAGTGCTATCACCAATTCGCTTCTACCTTTTTTCTAAAGTATACTTAAGTATTCTACTCGATCAAATGTTTGTAGAACTATAGTACTTATATACCTGCTTATACTTCCCCTTCAGGTTAAACTGTAAAGCATACGTACATTGCTTAGAGCTACTGAAATAAAGCTATACATAAGTACATACTATACATTCATGTGCTAGAAACCCTAGGGCTGGCCGGGACTGCAATGCTGCATTTATACCACCATGCAAACGTGGATGCCCTTGTGTATACGGAAACATTTACAAAACTATTATCTTTTATTTATATAGCGCCAACAGGGTATGCAGCTCTTCTTATAATACATACAATCAAAGGGTCTGATAAAACCGATAGACCAAGCCAAACGGACACATTAGGGACTCGCTCCCCTGCTCAATAGTAACACTTTTATCATAGTCTTGATAAAGGCTTCAAAGGTTGGCTGAAGCACCAACTACAAGTTTTTTTTTATGTTTTAAAAAAATTCTCAACTTTTTTATTTATTTATTTTTTTTTGCAGCTGTCAGCAAACGCGCTTTGGGGTTTTTTTTTAGTACGAAAAAAAAATTCTATTGCCCTATACTTGTCATTTTTTTTTCCTTTGGAGCAGTGTCCCTAGAGAATTCTTCCTTTGATCTTTGTCCTCCCACCTTCCCTCTCTGTCACTTCCAACCCTCTGACACTGTAGTTCCCTCTCCCTCCTCCATGCTATGCTTCTCATGCACACATTCTATACATTATATTAGGACAGCTTGGAATTCTGCAAGTACTTCTTGATCTTCCCCTCTCTCTCCCTCTTACACACACACACACATACACACACGCTCCCTCCCTCCCTGCCTTTTAATTCTCCTTGTGTTCTCTTCACTCACTCCCCCTCCCCTCCCCTGCCTGGGAGTGGATAGTGAGGGGTCAGAGAGATTTGGGAGGCGGGGACAATCCCTTTTGGGTAAAAAAAAAAGAAAGACAATCACGTGGATAAGATCAAAGGGATGCCGCTTGGCAGAGAAGGGAGAGAGAGGGAGAAAAGAGAGAGGAGAGGGGGAATAAGAGAGGATCTCACAGCCATGTAAGTGACAAAAGCGGCAATGGGGACATGATAGGACTGCTCCAGATGTGATCCCCTCTCCCCGAAGCGGGGATCTACTGACTGGGACCATCCCCGAGATTCTGGGATCTGTTTACTCGTTTGCTACAATCGCTTGGAGGTTCTGCTTTGGATTTGGGGGGGTGGGTGGCATTTGCATTTCTATCTGAGGTTGTGCCTGCAAGATCTAAAGAGAGCAGATCTCCTAACCCACTGGATCGTATTGGATCGGCTCAAGCCCCCAGCACCCCTGAGAACTTGGAAATTATGTTCCCGTCGCTACTGGATCCCCATCCTGAGAGATGAAGCAGCCGAAGATCCAGGGAGGTCTGCCCCTGGTTTGGCTGGGGATCTTGTTGGCTGTGGGTCCCAGTGGATCCTTGAGCAAGGAGACTGCATTTGTGGAAGTGGTTCTTTTCGAGTCCAGTCCAAATGGAGATTACAAAACCCACACTACAGAGTTACAGGGCAGATTCTCCCGAGCTGGAGCCACAATCAGCGCCGAGGGGGAGATCGTGCAGGTAAGAGACTGATCCCTATAGGGGGGGGGATCCCCTGTGTGAAACCCCACTAAACACACCAGTGCTGGTGTGCATGAAAAGCCTGGCTGGAGGAGCCTGCCTGGCATTGTGCATCCCATTCTCTGCCTGCTAAACCCCATGCGATCTGCTTGCTGGAGAGAAGAAAACTTTTCTCACTTGTAGCAGGGGGAGTGATTTAGGAAGGGGCAGTTTGTATAGTACTTTGGTCACAAGATGGCTTCTATACTATGAGTGAGTGTGTGTGTGTGCTTCATTCACAATAACAAGGCACACTGCAATTGAGTAACCCTGTGCGAGTTGAGATAAGCAGGTCTGTTTGGTTCACAGTTCCATATCCCATCTGCAAGCTTCCTTCTGCTACAAGTGTTATATCTGTGTCTTTGTGTATGTTTATTGCAAACTGAAACTCTTTAACCTATGCTGCAGACCATGCTTATGTTGAATGGACACATTGTTATGTTTATGCACACATCAGAATAACACTTTAGTCAAGCAGTATTATAATCCATCCCTGATTCATATGTATACATGTGTTTTTACTCAGTGGCACTTTGGAATGATGTGTGATCAGTTGTTGTAGTTTTTGATCTTGACCCCTTTTAGCTTTGTGTTCTAGCTGACACGGTATACAGAAGTTTATTTTTCTTAAGGAACCCATAATTAAGTGTGTTAAATTTGCAATCCATCACACATTCTCCAATGGCGTGTTTACTTTTTGTCAAATTGTCTAGAACCAGTTTAATAGATTTGGCGTGGGCTGCATCCGTAGGAATCTTAACCATCAAAGAAAAGTAGTGGTGTGTTGTTACATGGGATATGGATTTGATTTCTCATATAGTTTATTTTGAATATTGCGGCAAACTATGCATTATTTTCATGTGGATTTAAACTGGTCTCAATGCATTCCCCTCTTATACAACCCACAGGCTTTTCCTATACGTTACAGGATAGGGGACTGGTTTAAAAATCACGCAGAAAACTTATTTTTGAATTTCTGAAGTTAAATGATGGGTTTTCTATTGTGGCGTGTTAAAGGGGGCTGATATTAGTTTTTACCCTATTATTACCCTGTTTTGTACTCCTTAGAGGTGGTGCTGATTTACGTGATTGGTTGGTGTAGAATAAAAGACCCTGGATGATTCTCTGCTATGTGCCACGTGCTGAATATTTTTCACTGGCCCAAAATGTAACCGAATTATCGCTTGTAACCCTTGTACCTCTGCATGTCAGATCTGTACACATTACAACTGGTGTAGATTGAGTTTCAAATCAAAATAACGTGTTTTATTTTTCCCCAGGGTTACATAAGAAAAGATGATTTACAACATTATTAGGTATTTATAATACCAACAGGTCGTGTATATTAAAATATTATACCTTTTATTCTATCTGAAGCAATAGAACACTCGGGCGGAATCTCGCTGAAAATGACATTTGATGACATCATCAGTGAATATGTTGGCATGTATATTAGAAGGAATGTGATGATGCTCATAAGTGGGTTAGTGCCGTTTGATCAGTGGCAAGGTTGTGACATTGTGGACTTGGGTTTCAGTGGTCTTGGATGATAAAGGTTGGGTGCCTTTGATCCTGCAATTTACTCAATGTAAATGGGACACATGCTTAAGATATATACTACGACGATAATACTATGAATTGTTTAGAAGTACATACGACTAAACTATATTTATAAAAGGAGGCCTATGATGAGTGTAATAACCTGTACTTGACAAACAATTGTTAGAAAAAGAACTGTGTCTGCTGGACTTTCCATCTTCATGGCGGGATGATATCAGAAGTCTAATATGTTAAAAGTTGTTTATTATACAATGCTTGTGCTATTTATGTAGTGGAAATAATGCATGCAATGGAATATGTTCCATCTTAAAACATTATTTTAACTTTATAACATGAGAGAGACTGGCTTTTGAGTTCTGGGACCATCAGAATATTGTGGAAGATATCACCAATTTTTTTTAGGTGCAAAATTCATAAAATACTTGGCTTGTCTGGAAGTTTTGCGCACTTAAACAATGTCATGTAGGAAACTGAGATGCTTTGATCCGAGAGGATATCGTAGCCATCTATAATGTTATCAGGGAATGTCAAAGGTTTGGGAAAGGACAAAACCAATGGGAAACAAACATGTCTGAGTATGAGACATCAGTAGGGATGAGTCCATGATCTGATTATTTTCCCAGGTCTGCTGGAAGTGCGAGGACCTATTGTTTCAAGTAGACGTTGGTGGGATCTGCTTTGTGAAGGATATTTCCTGTAACTGATAAATGCATCCTTCCTCTGCTAATCATTAGCCAGTCGGAGAAGATATATTGTATGAAGCTGATAACACATCTCGTTTGATTAAATTAACTTTGTAATTTGTTCATGATTGTATGGAAATAAAGATTTTTGTGGTGTTATAATGGATCTTGTAGCCTCATTTCTTCGACAGATGGTACATTTAGATCAAGGAGTTTACCAGCGTTCCATAGAATTTGGGAACAAGGGCAGGGATAGCTCACACGTAATCCCCAAAAGTCGCTGAACTGGGTATTTTTTTTTGTTAGAATGACTTATTTAGTATGCCGTCTTATCATATTGAGAGCTTTACATCTATTGAGTTCTATGGACATCATTTAAAAGTCCTTACTCCTGTGACTGGCAAACGCTATGTTTAATCTGATTATGTAGAGCGTTTTTTAATGAAATCTATAGGTTGTCGCTATAGGTTTATCGCTTGTGAAGGCGTTACAAAAATCACAATAATTACGTTTTTCACAGCAAAAATATAGGATTAATTCCAAACTGGGGGACAGAATTTAATGATTCAAATATGTCAACTTCTTGCACCGAAAGCATGCTTGGTTTTTTGGTTTGAATGTATGAGCCATTTAGTGCAGTCCATTGAATAATTCCACAGTTCTGTCCAATATCTATGTTGGAATATGCCTTTTTGTTAAGTGAAGCTGGGTGCTTACTTGGTGCCTTCTTCGGTGGCTTGTGGCTACTGGTTGGGCAGTGGTGAAGTCGTTAGACTTATACCGAAGACCACAGAGGTCACAAAGCGGAATAAACTGTAATACTCTAGTTATTATACCTACAACTTGCTACCGGAAATAGACCCTTTTTTGTTAATTTCATACTGTCAGCTATCACAGGAGTACTGCTGAAAGAAAACGTTTATTTTGCAGATAACTAAAGAAAATGTGTTCACGATTTGTAACCTTCCATTTCCAAATTTGCTTTTATGGTCAGTGATGTGCACATAGCAAAGGATGAATTTATTTATTATGTTTCCACCAATGTTTTTAGTGGCCTTTAACACCCCAGTACTTGCAGGACACGTTCCCGTAGAACATTCTTCACTGGAAGTCTCTCTGATATTCCTTGGAGAGCCCAGTCTGTGGTCAATGGCCTGTCATAGGACCGCTGTTAATGTAAGGTGCTGCGGTTCCCTGCATGAGGAATTGGGGAAGAGTTCATTTTCCTTGTTGTACAAAACTATCATTTTTGGTAGGTGTGCAAAAACAATATGGAAATAAATCTACAAGTCATAATTATGCCAACCCAGTCTAGATGGTACAGTTCGATTACTCTGCCCGGGTTAGGGTCTTTTTGAGTAGTTTAAGTCCTGATGCCACCTTGTTGGGCAGCAGGAGGAGGCAGAGGGAAAAGGCGTTTGACATACACAAGATGAGCAGCTAAATGATGAAAAGAAGGTCTACTTTTGTGTATACCTGCATGTATTTTACACTCATTGTGCTGCCATTATTATTTATTATTATTCTAGCTCCGCCTGTGGTCATGGTTGGATGAGGATGATAATTGTTCTTGAATACGGCTTGCAGTACCAGTACTCAACTGCACTTGTCTGAATTGTTCAGGCATTAATCAATGTTAATGGCCAGTCTATGTTGGGTTGTTAATAGCAGTACTTAGTTTCGCACATTAACGAAGATACATTTGTGGTGTCAGTGAGGACGGGCAACTTCTTGCAGTCGTGTGCAGTCAATGACTTGTAGCCCTAATATGCACAGGTAAAATGAATAAAAATTAATCAAATCTTAGCTCTTAGTACCTTGGCTTTAATTAGTCTCATTTTGTGTACTAGTTTCCCTTGTATAACAAATATCATTAAAAGTTTATTTTCTTCATTTCCAACTATTCTTCCATCTTTTTATTATGGTCATGCTATGAGTTGTAGTCTGCAGATGCTGGATTGCTTATCGTGTCTCTGTTATTCCTATTGAGGTTGAAACAGTTCAGCTGCTGTTTCGTTTTTTATCTGCATGTAATAATTCTTTAGGAGCTGGCAATATGCAAAATACATGATAATGTCTCGGGATTATTCTGATTGATTTGGAATTTGGTTTATCTGGGTTCCTGGGTGTGATTGGCGGTATGGGTATACTGTTACCTGTTAATACAGTTCTTGGCGTATAAAAAGAGTATAATTAGATAAGCATTTACACTCAAATTATCAGTGCTTTTACATTTATTTCAGACCTTTTCAGAGTATTCTCAGCTTATGTGCCTTTGCTTTGAAAATAATGGTGGAAGTTTTTATTACATCATCTCTGCTTGAGATCTGCAATGCCGGTGTTCAAATAACTTCATTTTTCTTGCACATTTCTATGTATTGGCATCATCGTATGGGTCAGGTCATATAAACATGGTAGTAACCTACACAATTGTTTCTGATGCTACTCATCAGGCTTTCATGGACTCCGTGGCCAGTCTCCATGCTCTTCATCATCTGAAACAACGTCTGCCATGTACTTGTTTTTTGTTCTTTGTGCCAATTGTTTGCTCTCTTTCCGCTAATCTCTACTGAGATCCTTTTAATACAAAATTAGTAACTTACACAAGCCATTTAAAAGTTTTTCATCTTGCCGAGCTAAGAGATAATGTCAGGAGCTGGCAGAATGAGGCATATTTTATTCTCTTCTGCACTTTCCAAACATTTACATAAACTCAGTAACTCTTTAGGTGTCAGATGCGGGCCTTGGATAACAACTCATTTAAGTGATTGCCCATTCTTATGGTTATTAATGGTTTAAGCCAAAGAGTATTTTTCCCTTTTCTTTAAAGAGCTATGCGTTAAAAAATGTTTCACAAAATACATCTGTCGGAGCTTCCTAGCAGATAATTCTACTCATTCTATTCATTTTGCATTAGATTACTGATGATTTTCTATTGCCCATATACATTTGTCTTCATTTTAACCACTAAGTGTCAACCTTCACGGATAAAAAAAAAAGATGATTTGGTACTTATTGTACACACTTTAGGCTGGTAATTGCATGCAAATGAATAATGATCTTATTATGCTGGCAATAGCAAAATATCCTTTCTGAGCTGAAATAAAGTGTGTGTGTGTGTGTGTGTGTGTGTGTGTGTGTGTGTGTGTGTATCAACAATGTGTTTTCCTAAGTGTAAGCAAATAAATTGGGAAAAGTCATTGCGATAAAAGAAAACCTATAAATAAATTTGTATAAACTATAACTATGCACAGTATATTTATATTATGTGTATATGTTTAGCTTGTAAGTGCTGCATTTTACATCATATGTGTTTTATAATTGATTGATATACTTGCGTGTTGCTATCAATAGCTGATTAGTTTGGGGCTCCAACTTGGAGCTTGGGTTTTCTTTTATGTTTTTTTGTGGGGTGTTTTTGTGCACTTGCAAATAAATAATACAGTTTGCTATGAATCGGTGTTCCTGAGCCTTATTGACCGTGAGGACTGTGCTTAGGATCCATAAAAGAGACATTTATGTCAGGGTTTGTCATTATATAAAGAGAACAAACTGCATTAAAAAGGTAAAATATACGTATTTACCTAAAATATGCTTATGTAAATTTTGTTTTGTATGAGTGTATATATGTGTGCGTGTGTGTTTATGTGAATGCAACGGCCAGGCTTTGAAAAAGGTGTCTAGGCCTATGGCTAATTTCCATTTTGCCAGTAACATCTCTATGTGCTTTATTACCTGTCATTACTAAGTACTGGAACATCTTTTAAAATTATTGTAGAACATTAAGCAGACTACTTAAACCTTTTCCCAGCTCCCAAATAAAGCAACACGCACATATAATATTGATATTCATTATTATACGTAGCAATTTTCCCTACATGGAGACCACATTTTGTCAAAGCATGTGTTTAAATAAACAGTGTTTTCTATTTGTGGGAGTTAAGTACAGCCTGTAGTTTTTTGGATTGATGGAACAAAAAGGCCCTCGTTGGTAACCCAGACAGTGTTCTCCACCTCTTGGGCGTCTGGTTTCCTAACTTTTTAACATGAGCTGCCAGTCTTAAGTACAGCGTTTTAATTTCTCTAGGAGGATGTGCCAGCCACCTACACAGCCCCAGCAATGAGTGTTCATATACTCCATGCATGTGTATTTTTGTATATTTAAAGGATGAAGTAACTCCAAGTAGTGGGTATACGCGTTTAAAGGCATGCGTAGGTGGCAGACAGTGCCTGGCGATTTTTAGTATGTCATTTTAAATTGTTAATATTATATGATGTAATATAAGTATCCTTTAAGTGAAAAAGTGTGATTCAGAAAATCTTGGGTATAATATTCATGCTCAATTAGAAGCAAAAGTTGTAGGAAAGCATGCATATCGAGTCATGAAGGTATTTTGCCCCTTCAGGGTAAAATTGGCATTTGGCAAAAAAAATTTGGTTTTCCCCCTTTCACCAGGATCTGCGATTGAGGACATCTTGGACCTGTTGAACTTGATGGCCTTTTTCCCCTTATTATAGATCTGTGTATAGTGCACTGTGTCTCTTGAAATAAAGGAAAATAGTGTCATACGTGATATTTTACGGTAGCTATAGCCAAATATATATAGAGTGGTGACATTAGATATTACTGTTTATTTTATATAGCGCCATCATATTCCGCAGCAATGTACAAAGGGATCATGTATGAACTTGGGAGCAGTTTAGTTATGTTCTACTTGACGGTATCCGAATTACGGTCAAGTGATGTTAGAAAGTATGATTAAAATGCCACTTCTTTTGGGCGGGGGTCATTTTGGATTAGATTGTGAGATGCCAGTGGACCAGTTCTACGTGAATGTATCAGACTATGTGGTTTTGGAAAGGTATCGTATTTACTAGGTTATAGTTTGACAGAATGATTTAGCAACTGTTATAATTGAATTTCCTAACGATGCCGTGTATTACAATTAAATAGGGTGGGTATGCTGGAGTATCGTAGTGAATTTGTGGTGGCATGCCATTGTCAGACCTGGATGGTGTGAATGATCATTCTTGCGTGGGTTGGTGGTACAGAAAAACTGGCATGCTTCCTAGTTATCAATACAGATAAGCCACTTGATGCAGCCTATTTCTAAATAACCGCGCAATGTTTTATGACGATGACATTGACTGACACAGTAGTTTAATGAGTAGGAGTGGAAACTTATTTTTTTTGTCGGTGATACATATAGGAATCGGAAAGGGACAGGGTTGTGGTTGGATCTATGGATCATAAATTACTATTGTGACAGCGTTACACTGCGCAATATCTATCATTTGGTCACAATTTCTGGTTATGTAGTAGCGAGAGTAGATGGTGTTTTTTTTTTAAGGCATAAGCATTCACTTTTAGAAGTGTTTAAGAAAACTACTTGTAACTGGTTTGCTTATATAAAAAATATATTGCCTTATATTGGTACATTTGTGAGAAGTAGTAAGATAATATATATATATATATATAATGGTGAATTCTTCATGTATATGGTCTGTGCATTGCTGAATTACAGCCAATATCTGCTTTTTTGAGAGAGGGGAAACCAAAATTAAAATTGATTTAGCTAACATGGGATGTTAGACTTTCAGTGATGTTTGAGGCTACCTTGGATTGAAGTTAAGATGTAAACAGCTTGTCTTGTGCACTCTCTGTCTGTCTCCTACCTAGTCTTCATCTAATTTTTATTTTGATTGCATAACCCCCCCAGCCTCGTGTGTGTCTCGGATTGCACTGTTTCCTCCGCTTGTCGGTTCAGGGATCAGAGGTTCCTGCGTGTTGGATCTGGCAGCGCCAGGGGCCAGTTTGTGTGACAGCGTTTTTAATTTAATAGTGCTCTCTTTGATGTTCTTCAAATATTTATAGGCAGGTTTAGATAACTCCATTGGGAATTTTATGTGTGTGAATATATTCCTGTGTGTGTGTGTGTGTGTGTGTGTGTGTGTGTGTGTATATATATATATATATATATATATATATATATATATATATATATATATATATATATATATATATATATATATATATATATATATCTCTTCCAGCCTATGTAGTTAAAACATGCTAGTTGTAACAGGCAAGTGGACCGGTGAAAATATTTCTCTCTGTGTGAGTGAATTTACGTATTTCTTTTTTTGCACTTAATGGCACATAAGTCTATTATACTTTGTAAATGGGCATTCTACTTTTTAAATGGACATTACTGTCCATTATAGGTGCTTTAGTGGTTCTATAAATAAACTTTGCAAAACCTTTTTTGGGCTGTTATTGTTCCATTCTTTATTAAATTGTGTCTATTTTTATCACGTCCCTTGCGCTGTGAGATAAGACTGGCACAGTTCTGCATGCAAACCTAAGCTTATGGTAAAACATGCTTGCATATGCTTACTATGTGCCAGCACGATTGGCCAGAAGCTATGAGTTACTAACAGTAAACTAGATCTCCAGCATCTTAGGATCTATTTACTATGGATGCATTGGTAGTGTTGACTTGAAACTGCTTATCTGACCCCCAGTTATCCATCAGATATCCATCTAATGATGCATCTATGCCAATCAGTGCCTGCCTAGACAGCCTGCAATCTTCATGCTACCAAATCAGGGGGGGGGGCATTGGGGCTTGCTTTTTTTGTGAAAATCAAGCCCCTGGATGTCCCTCTGCACAATGGGATGGTTACAGGGGAGATCTTTGAGCAGCCTACTTACGCTATGGAGTCTGCATTAAAAGGTGCTTCGTGCCTTTGAGACACCCCACTGGGATATAATGTCATATCCCAGCACGCCTTGTGTTAAATATATGTAGCACCTTAATGCATTCAGGATGTTGACAGCGGAGGGTGTGTCTTGGGGGCGCTGGGTCAGGCTTAGGGCAACACCCAAGATAAATACACCACTGATGACAATGTTTAATTTCATTGCATTATAGCAAAATTGATACATCGTTTCACTTAAGATGGACCAATGTAATTTACAGCTAGGTTCGGTGTGTCAACGTTGGACTTATAATTCCTAAAAAATAAATCCTAATAATTTTCGGTATGACATAATAGATATTGCTGTGGTTTGTAATACTTTTTTGTTCACCAACAAATTCATAGAACAAAATGGAGAGTTGCAAGGGGATCTCATAGGTGCATTTTGTTGAAAAGAACAAGCCAAGCACATCTAAAACTGACAGAAGTCATCATTGATGCTTAGCTGCTACCTTATAACAGCAAGTAAGATGGTAATCAGGAAGGTTATCATTTCCATCTTGTTAATTGTAAATTAATTTTGTTTACCTGCCAGCTAGTATAAGACCTGCATGATAGCATCCCTGGCCAACGTGCAGTAAACCCATAGTGCTAAGACTTCCAGCTAGTCCCTACGTAGCCTACAGATGCTAAGTCCATGGTGGAGTTGAATGTTTCTCTAACTCACCCTGTACCGTGTAAACATGCCGCACAGACACAGTGGATATATTAACCAATCTTAAAAGAAAAACTGCGGCGTCTTCCCACTGGAGGGAAAGCCTGGGATTACAAGCCTTTGTGTCTCAGTGAAGAGTATGGGCTTGGGAAAAGAGTCAAGGCATCGTGGTGGATTAGTAAGAGGAAGAGTAGACTCTAAGGTTTAATACAGCTCATTCTGTATTATGAAAATGAAGCTCCCCATGAGAGTCACGGCTTTGCTTTGGCTTTACTTATGGCACCACCGGACCAGAAATTGTCCAATAAACCAGCAAATTATGGTGTATGCTAAGGCCGGAGGTGTTCATTTGTAGCAGACATGATTATGAGTTCAGTAGTAAAATGTTACACAGATGACTGCACTCCCACCCCTCCACAATTGACATAACATAGAATATGCATCAGATAGGACAGTGTTCTGCTTCATTCGAATACCTTTTAGAAAGTTATAACTTTTCTGAAGCATATCATATATGCAATTAGGTTCTGCTTTACTGAAACCCACGATGGTTCCTCATGGATATGCCCAAAAACCAATGTGTGTGTCTGTTCAAACGCATTGAATGTTACAAATACAAAGGGTTCTGGTGCAGAGTTTGAAAAGTGTCACCAGATCAGCCAATAGAACAGTCCAATCTGTGCAGACATTCCACTGGTTGCTATGGCGATAAAACCACTCATTAATGTGTTGGTATGCTCTATCTGTCTAGAGGGTAGTGTGTAATATTGCGCATTGTGCGGAGGAAACCTGTTCGAGCTGGAGTGCATCTTATTAACGACTTTAATGATCCAAATTTTGCACACTGCTAGGGAAGCAGCAGAGCATTTGGTGGCTCAAATTGATGGTGACAATTAGTAACTTTTGTAACAAGACTGGATTTCAGTGCCTGGCTGTTTGTTACTGCAATCATTACAAACTCTAGGTTGGCTTGTTCACTGCTTGTGGGAGGCCCAACACTGGGATAGCTGGGGCTTGGCTGAGGTCTTAGTTGGCAGAGATATGTAGGAGAAATATTGTGGAAAATCTCATTTTACCACAGAACCATCACTTGTTGATTTTATCTAACACCTAGGAAGTCTGATGAAGCACTGCAGGATGCTAAATGGCCATGCATTAAAATTGAGAGAGCGCTAGATTAACATTTATTTATAGGCATGCGTCAACAGTAGACTTGACAGGAAACTAAAAAAAAAATACATCTTCGACGACAAAGATCAGATTATAGTGAAATAAATAGGATCATTATAAACAGTGGATGATCTATATGGCCACTTCATAACTTCGTTACAATGGGCCTCCTTCAAAGAATCTAAACAAAATACACATTACGCAATGAATATTTTGTGTCAGTTGTCTTAAATAGGGCTTCCATTACTTCCTTTTTTGTCAACAATAACCATAGAGTTGGCTGAACTTGCTGATACTCCAACTACAATCATAGAGTTGGCTGAGCATGCTGATAGTCTAACTATAAACATAATGCTGACCGAGGATGCCCATAATTCGACTGACCATAGAGGTGGCTAAGGATGCTGAAAGGCCATTGACAGCCAAAAGCTGGTTGTCATTTTGGGATGTTATAGTCCAATAACTGATGTATTGCTGCATTTAGGTAACAAAATACATCCCCTCAGACAGAGAGCAAATGATGTGCTCCTTCAGTGGGACTTTCATTCTTTTTTTCTACTTTTAAAAATTAAATGACAAAGCAAAGGGGGGCTGTTTCGGTTAACCGTTTAGAGTTATTTTTATATGCTCTGTAACCAACAAGAACTATTCCTGTGTCTTGCTTTAGGGAGCCATCAAAGCTCTTGTTCCTTCTTATAAATGAGTTGTGGGAGGTGCTGCTGCCTGCCCGCAGCATACTGTTAGAAAGGCAACACTCTCAGCAAAGCCCCCGCTTGAGATAGGATTGCACCAGCCTGGGAAGCAAAAGCATCCTTTCTAGTGGAGTTCAGTTACCTCCTCTTGAAAGCGGAGCCGAGTGTAATTGACTCCAGCTAGAAACAGACACCATGCGGTTAAATAAAAAAAATTAAAAAAATCATATACAGAGCTGGCCAGGTTCCCAAGATCTGTGGATCAACAGCCAAAATGACTTAATAGAAACCTTAGCCTCCCACCAGCTCCTTTTATACATTTGTTTGACACCAGGTGGAGATTATCCTGCATTTGATTGATACATGTATATATATGTGTGTGTGTGTGTGTGTATATGTGTGTGTGTGTGTGTATATATATATATATATATATATATATATAGCCGTTAGA